>NC_069503.1:364983440-365053440 GCF_027579735.1 Bombina bombina | reverse complement strand
GCAACCAAAAACAAGACTTTCCAAGATAATAACTTAATATCTATGGAATGTAGAGGTTCAAACGGAACCCCTTGAAGAACTGAAAGAACTAGATTTAGACTCCAGGGAGGAGTCAAAGGTCTGTAAACAGGCTTGATTCTAACCAGAGCCTGAACAAATGCTTGAACATCTGGCACAACTGCCAGTCGTTTGTGTAGTAAGACAGATAAAGCAGAAATCTGTCCTTTTAGAGAACTCGCAGATAATCCTTTATCCAAACCTTCCTGCAGAAAGGAAAGAATCTTAGGAATTTTTATCTTATTCCATGGGAATCCCTTGGATTCACACCAACAGATATATCTTTTCCATATTTTATGGTAAATTTTTCTAGTCACTGGTTTTCTGGCCTGAACCAGAGTATCTATCACAGAATCTGAAAACCCACGCTTTGATAGGATCAAGCGTTCAATCTCCAAGCCGTCAGCTGGAGGGAGACCAGATTTGGATGTTCGAATGGACCCTGAACAAGAAGGTCCTGTCTCAAAGGTAGCTTCCATGGTGGAACCGATGACATATTCACCAGGTCTGCATACCAAGTCCTGCGTGGCCACGCAGGAGCTATCAAGATCGCCGAGGCCCTCTCCTGTTTGATCCTGGCTACCAGCCTGGGAATGAGAGGAAACGGTGGAAACACATAAGCTAGGTTGAAGGTCCAAGGTGCTACTAGTGCATCCACTAGAGTCGCCTTGGGATCCCTGGATCTGGACCCGTAGCAAGGAACCTTGAAGTTCTGACGAGACGCCATCAGATCCATGTCTGGAATGCCCCATAATTGAGTCAACTGGGCAAAGATCTCCGGGTGGAGTTCCCACTCCCCCGGATGGAATGTCTGACGACTCAGATAATCCGCTTCCCAGTTTTCTACACCTGGGATGTGGATCACAGATAGATGGCAGGAGTGATCCTCCGCCCATTGTATTATTTTGGTCACTTCTTTCATCGCTAAGGAACTCCTTGTTCCCCCCTGATGATTGATATACGCAACAGTCGTCATGTTGTCTGATTGGAATCTTATGAATCTGGCCTTTGCAAGCTGAGGCCAAGCCCTGAGAGCATTGAATATCGCTCTTAGTTCCAGAATGTTTATCGGGAGAAGAGACTCTTCCCGAGACCATAGTCCCTGAGCTTTCAGGGGATCCCAGACCGCGCCCCAACCCACTAGGCTGGCGTCGGTCGTGACAATGACCCACTCTGGTCTGCGGAAGCTCATCCCCTGGGATAGATGGTCCAGGGTCAGCCACCAACGGAGTGAATCTCTGGTCTTCTGATCTACTTGAATCACTGGAGACAAGTCTGTATAGTCCCCATTCCACTGTTTGAGCATGCACAGTTGTAATGGTCTTAGATGAATTCGCGCAAAAGGAACTATGTCCATTGCTGCAACCATCAACCCTACTTCTTCCATGCACTGAGCTACAGAAGGACGTGGAACAGAGTGAAGAACTTGACAAGCGCTTAGAAGTTTTGACTTTCTGACATCTGTCAGAAAAATCCTAATTTCTAAGGAATCTATTATTGTTCCCAAGAAGGGAACTCTTGTTGACGGAGACAGAGAACTTTTTTCTATGTTCACCTTCCATCCGTGAGATCTGAGAAAGGCCAGAACGATGTCTGTATGAGCCTTTGCTTTTGAAAGGGACGACGCTTGTATTAGAATGTCGTCCAAGTACGGTACTACTGCAATGCCCCTCGGTCTTAAAACCGCTAGAAGGGACCCAAGTACCTTTGTGAAAATCCTTGGAGCAGTGGCTAACCCGAATGGGAGGGCCACAAACTGGTAATGTTTGTCCAGAAAGGCGAACCTTAGGAACTGATGATGTTCTTTGTGGATAGGAATATGTAGGTACGCATCCTTTAGATCCACGGTAGTCATAAATTGACCTTCCTGGATAGTGGGTAGAATCGTTCGAATGGTTTCCATTTTGAACGATGGTACCCTGAGAAATTTGTTTAGGATCTTTAAATCCAGAATTGGTCTGAAGGTTCCCTCTTTTTTGGGAACTACGAACAGATTTGAGTAAAATCCCATTCCTTGTTCCGTCCTTGGAACAGGGTGTATTACTCCCATCTTTAACAGGTCTTCTACACAATGTAAGAACGCCTGTCTCTTTATTTGGTTTAAGGATAAGTGAGACATGTGGAACCTTCCCCTTGGGGGTAGTTCCCTGAATTCCAGAAGATAACCCTGAGAAACTATTTCTAGTGCCCAGGGATCCTGAACATCTCTTGCCCAAGCCTGAGCAAAGAGAGAGAGAGTCTGCCCCCTACTAGATCCGGTCCCGGATCGGGGGCTACTCCTTCATACTGTTTTGTTAGCAGCAGCAGGCTTTTTGGCCTGCTTACCCTTGTTCCAGCCTTGCATAGGTTTCCAGGCTGGTTTGGGCTGTGAGGCATTACCCTCTTGCTTAGAGGATGCAGAATTAGAGGCCGGTCCGTTCCTGAAATTGCGAAAGGAACGAAAATTAGACTTATTCTTGGCCTTGAAAGGCCTATCTTGTGGAAGGGCGTGGCCCTTTCCCCCAGTGATGTCTGAGATAATCTCTTTCAATTCTGGCCCAAAGAGAGTTTTACCTTTGAAAGGGATGTTAAGCAATTTTGTCTTGGATGATTCATCCGCTGACCAAGACTTTAGCCAAAGCGCTCTGCGCGCCACAATTGCAAACCCTGAATTTTTCGCCGCTAATCTAGCTAATTGCAAAGCGGCATCCAAAATAAAGGAGTTAGCCAACTTAAGTGCGTGAACTCTGTCCATAACCTCCTCATATGGAGTCTCTCTACTGAGCGACTTTTCTAGTTCCTCGAACCAGAACCACGCTGCTGTAGTGACAGGAACAATGCACGAAATGGGTTATAGGAGGTAACCTTGCTGTACAAAAATCTTTTTAAGCAAACCTAATTTTTTATCCATAGGATCTTTGAAAGCACAACTATCCTCGATAGGAATAGTAGTTCGCTTGTTTAGAGTAGAAACTGCCCCCTCGACCTTAGGGACTGTCTGCCATAAGTCCTTTCTGGGGTCGACCATAGGAAATAATTTCTTAAATATAGGGGGGAGAACAAAAGGTATGCCGGGCTTCTCCCACTCCTTATTCACTATGTCCGCCACCCGCTTGGGTATAGGAAAAGCGTCGGGGTGCACCGGAACCTCTAGAAACGTGTCCATCTTGCATAATTTCTCTGGAATGACCAAGTTGTCACAATCATCCAGAGTAGATAACACCTCCTTAAGCAGTGCGCGGAGATGTTCTAATTTAAATTTAAATGTCACAACATCAGGTTCAGCTTGTTGAGAAATTTTTCCTGAATCTGAAATTTCCCCATCTGACAAAACCTCCCTCATGGCCACTTCAGATTGGTGTGAGGGTATGACAGAACAATTATCATCAGCGCCCTCCTGCTCTTCAGTGTTAAAACAGAGCAATCGCGCTTTCTCTGATATGCAGGCATTTTGGATAAAATATTTGCTATGGAGTTATCCATTACAGCCGTCAATTGTTGCATGGTAATAAGCATTGGCGCGCTAGATGTACTAGGGGCCTCCTGCGTGGGCAAAACTGGTGTAGACACAGTAGGAGATGTAGTATCATGTCTACTCCCCTCATCTGAGGAATCATCTTGGGCAATTTCATTATCTGTGGCAGTACTGTCCTTACTTTGTTTGGACGCTATGGCACAATTATCACACAATTTTGAATGGGGAGACACATTGGCTTTCATACGTATAGAACATAGCTTATCCGAAGGCACAGACATGTTAAACAGGCTTAAACTTGTCAATAAAGCACAAAAAACGTTTTAAAACAAAACCGTTACTGTCACTTTAAATTTTAAACAGAGTATACTTTATTACTGAATATGTGAAAAGTATGAAGGAATTGTTCAAAATTTACCAAAATTTCACCACAGTGTCTTAAAGCATTAAAAGTATTGCACACCAATTTTCAGAGCTTTAACCCTTAAAATAACGGAACCGGAGCCGTTTACAAAATTAACCCCTATACAGTCCCAGCTACAGTCTTTGCTGTGACCTAACCAAGCCCAGAGGGGAATACGATACCAAATGACGCCTTCTAGAAACCTTTCCAACTATTTTCAGGTCCTCACACATGCATCTGCATGTCTTGCTCTCAAAAACAACTGCGCAATAATGGCGCGAAAATGAGGCTCAGCTTACAACTGGGAAGGCCCTTCCTGACTGGAAAAGGTGTCTAACATAGTGCCTGACGTTAAAAAACGTTCCTCAAGTTTATAAGTGTGAATTATCAGCATTAACATGTATAAAATGTCCAAATAAAGCAATCGATTTAGCCCATAAAAGTGTCTACCAGTTTTATAGCCCATATTAAGCCCTTTATTCTGTTTGAAACTAAGAAAATGGCTTACCGGTCCCCATGAGGGGAAATGACAGCCTTCCAGCATTACACAGTCTTGTTAGAAATATGGCTAGTCATACCTTAAGCAGAAAAGTCTGCTAACTGTTTCCCCCAACTGAAGTTACTTCATCTCAACAGTCCTATGTGGAAACAGCAATCGATTTTAGTTACTGTCTGCTAAAATCATCTTCCTCTCACAAACAGAAATCTTCATCTTTTTTTGTTTCAGAGTAAATAGTACATACCAGCACTATTTTAAAATAACAAACTCTTGATAGTAGAATAAAAAAACTACATTTAAACACCACATACTCTTAACCATCTCCGTGGAGATGTTGCCTGTGCAACGGCAAAGAGAATGACTGGGATGGGCGGAGCCTAGGAGGGACTATATGGCCAGCTTTGCTGGGACTCTTTGCCATTTCCTGTTGGGGAAGAGATATTCCCACAAGTAAGGATGACGCCGTGGACCGGACACACCAATGTTGGAGAAATGAGAGTGAATCTTGATGGGCCAGATGGATGTGCCCGTGGCTGGATTGGTAAAGGGCAGAGAGCTCCAGTCCGACTCAGACGCCAGCAAGGTGGAGGTGGAGTACTGGTTTGGGCTGGAATCATCAAAGATGAGCTTGTGGGGCCTTTTCGGGTTGAGGATGGAGTAAAGCTCAACTCCCAGTCCTACTGCCAGTTTCTGGAAGACACCTTCTTCAAGCAGTGGTACAGGAAGAAGTCTGCATCCTTCAAGAAAAACATGATTTTCATGCAGGACAATGCTCCATCACATGCGTCCAAGTACTCCACAGCGTGGCTGGCAAGAAAGGGTATAAAAGAAGAAAATCTAATGACATGGCCTCCTTGTTCACCTGATCTGAACCCCATTGAGAACCTGTGGTCCATCATCAAATGTGAGATTTACAAGGAGGGAAAACAGTACACCTCTCTGAACAGTGTCTGGGAGGCTGTGGTTGCTGATGCACGCAATGTTGATGGTGAACAGATCAAAACACTGACAGAATCCATGGATGGCAGGCTTTTGAGTGTCCTTGCAAAGAAAGGTGGCTATATTGGTCACTGATTTGTTTTTGTTTTGTTTTTGAATGTCAGAAATGTATATTTGTGAATGTTGAGATGTTATATTGGTTTCACTGGTAAAAATAAATAATTGAAATGGGTATATATTTGTTTTTTGTTAAGTTGCCTAATAATTATGCACAGTAATAGTCACCTGCACACACAGATATCCCCCTAAAATAGCTATAACTAAAAACAAACTAAAAACTACTTCCAAAACTATTCAGCTTTGATATTAATGAGTTTTTTGGGTTCATTGAGAACATGGTTGTTGTTCAATAATAAAATTAATCCTCAAAAATACAACTTGCCTAATAATTCTGCACTCCCTGTATTCTTCATTATAGTAGTGTCTATTACATGCAGTTAGATGCAAATTGGTGTATACTATCCCTTTGATTAAATTGTTCAGTGCCAGTAATGTCATTTTTTTTAATCTTATGAAGGGCAATGGAATTCTCAAATGTAGATTTTTTTTTGCATCTTAACAGATAGCACCTTTTATAAATGCACTAATATATTGTCTAACACATTTTATAAATGCACCTATTTCTGGGATATTACATTTTTTGCCTGTGTAGGGGTGTGATATTTCCCCTCCCTTAATAACGCTATTACATTGGGCGCATCCAAGGCACGGATGTGTCACATTTTTTGGGGTACCAAAAATCATTTTATGACCTCCTTTAGTAATGGCTGTCTGATGTGCATGTACTAACTTTCTGCCAATAGTATTACCTTTACGGTATGCTGCCCTTGGGAGCTGGTCAAATTCCTGAATCTCAGGACAAGCTTCTTTCAACATAAACCAGTTTTTCTTTATAATGTTAAAAGTACAGTTGCTCATGGAATTGTATGTACTGACAAAGGAGATTCTGTTTAGGTTATCCCCTTTGTTTATTTTGGTTCCTGTAGTGGGACTAACTTGGATGGTTTCTAATTCACGTGGGCTGTAGCCTCTCTGAATGAATTTCTCCACCATCTGTCCTGACCTTTCCTGACGCTTTTCTGGGTCGGTGACAATTCTGTTTACTCGTATGAGCTGGGATTTGGGAACGCTTTTAAAGATCCTAAGGGGATGTAAACTAGATCTATGCAATAATGTATTGCGGTCGATTGCCTTAGTGTATAAATCAGTATACTGTCATTATTTTTGTACACCATCGTATCTAGAAACTCGATCTTGAATCATATCCTCTGGGGTGCCCCGCCATAGGATGAACAAGTCATCAATGTAGCGGACTCACCCCATGCAGTATTCCTTATACAATGAGAGTGTGTATTAGGCAGGCATATGAGGGGGCCACCTTCTTCATTGCCTACTCTAATATATTGTCTAAAACATTTTATAAATGCACTAATATATTGTCTAACACAGTTGTAGACCATTTTTTATATATATTTTTTCTAAGCTCAATTCTTGTTTTAATACACCAATGGAACCTTAATTCTGTGTACTACATCTAGTAAACCTAAATACATCTTGTATTGTTCTTCAGTTTATGAATGTAAGTTCTCTTTCCTGCACTGCAGCTGATATTGATGCTATACTAAATAAAATGTACGAAACCAAAGCCTGTTTATATTAAAGAACAATTATATTGAAAAAAATGGCTTTCTCTCATTCAAAGGGGTTACACACATAATTAAAGTACTGTTCAGGAACAGCAGAGAGTTGCTGGTCCCAAATGGAAACTGCTGCTAAACCCAGCTAGGTCATGTGACTAGTGGTAATTGGGTCAGTGGTAGTTGCTGGAACAGAACCATGAGTGACGTCTAGAAGAAGGGCTTAAATGGACTGAAAGATTTAGGAGAATGACAGACACAGTTATTGCAATAGTCAAGACAGGATATACAAGAGTGAATTCATGTCTTATTTGTGTTAATTAATATAAAGGTATGGATTTTGAAGATGTTGTGATGTAGTTGCTTCACAACTTAGTGAGTGATTGGTTGCAGTGGTTGAAAGAATGAAATAGAGTATAAACCCAAGACAGCAGACTTTTTGTGAAAGTGTTAAAGGAACACTAAACCCCAATTTTTTCTTTCATGAAAAAAGCAGGAATGTGATGCATAGGAGCCGGCCCATTTTTGGTTGGGAACCTGGGTTATGCTTGCTTATTGGTGGGTAAATGTAAACCTCCAATAAGCGAACGCTATCCATGGTACTGAACCTAAAATGTCAGGCTTCTAAGATGTACATTCCCGCGTTTAAAATAAAGATAGCAAGAGAACGACGAAAAATTGATAATAGGAGTAAATTAGAAAGTTGCTTAAAATGTTATGCTCTATCTGAATCATGAAAGAAAAAATTTGGGTTCAGTGTCCCTTTAAGGCAGTAACCGTAAGTGAAGTTTCAGCAGGTTCAGTTGTGTTAGAATGCTGGTTCAATCCTGTTTGTTTGAAATTTGTGTCTAGTGGTAAACTGGGCCAAAATATCAAGTTTGCTGTGTTAAACCACATTTACCATTGCATTAAAGGGACAATAAGTGTCTTACATTTCTTTTGGGTTGCTATAGAATTACATATCAGCCAAGTATTAACATTTTAAAAATAAATTAACACCCTGCAATGTATTTTTCAATAGCCAATCTGGGCTTTAGTCCACAGACAAAAAAGGCTAATCACTGTCATAAAGATGGTATAAAATGTATTGTTTTACAGTTGTTATCTGATAAAACCAATTAGAAATAGTTATGTAGCAGAGTTGGTTTGGAGAACTCAGCAGGGTACATTTTAATTTCTGAGAATTACAAAATCCTTAATCCTTAATTTTCAGAGCTATATTATATGAAAATCGAGCACAATAAATAATTAAAATATATTGCAAAGATGTGTGTCTATGCACAACTAAATGTTTCATATGAAAATCTCAAGGTGTTAACTGTCCCTTTAAATTATTCTACTAATCTGGAATTCTGTGTTAAATCTTTTTTAAATGATTTTCTGTGCTCTGACACTTGTGAATGTTATTTGTGTGTCCTGTATATGATGCCTTATGTTTATTATATAATTTCTCTACAGTATTAATGTTATCAGATGATTCTTTTTTTAGTGTATTCTTCTGGATTTGATGTCATTTAAATGACTCATTTCAGACCTTACTACGACAATCTCATTGTGGCAACAAATACAGAATGCAGTATGTTGTGTAATGAATGTGATACGTTTTTTTTTTTTATATGCACCACTGTGCTCCGAAGCATTAATGATCGCATGCGGTTTTTTTTGCAGCATTTAATGTATACGTTCGCATACTGCACGCTTTCAGCAACTCTATATTGATAGGTGTCAGGGCTGATCATTTTTTTCTATTTCTCCATATGGATACTGATTCACACTGCATGGAACCTCATCCACTGTAATGTCAAGGCAGTGTTTTTTGCACCTTCTCTAGGTACCAGATCTCCCCGCAAAAATGAAGATTCAAAGCATTGGCTTCACAGTGAAGCTGTGTTATATATTTTCTTTGATCACATTTTATTTAATTCACTGATATGCTTTAAAAACAAGTTTTAAACTATTAACATGTCTATCAAACTATAAATATTCATCCCCTTTCCTAACCTGGTAAGTTATCTCCGAGTAAACTATTTTAGCAGTTGGAATTTTCAGGACCTGAGTCTGGAAAGAGAGATTGTTTTAAAGTAACAATCGTGAAATGGGACACTCATTGGGGATGCATTAAAGATTGCACAGCTATTAATGAATAAGGTGATCAAAGGACATTGAGTAAGTGGAGACATACATAGAACAGACTTAGCCATTAATGTTACTTTCACTACTACTTACATTAATGCAGGTTATAATAAAAAGATTTAAATTCCCAGTGACAAGTAACAGGGCCTGCTTACACTTTGTAGAAATATATTTGAAAACCTGTATGTTTGGAAATGCTATGTCTGATCAATATGAAACATTTTAGGGAAACTAAAGTGCGTAAATCATGTTATTACATGTTTTTGTACTGAGAGTATGTTTAGTATATATTTATTTTTTACTGTACATTTAAAGAAAGGGCATAGGACCATTAAATTCAAGATTTGATAAAATTGTTTTGTGTTTATTTAAAGCATGGTACTCCACAAATCAGCGGCATTGTTGTTAGTAGAGACAACAACCTAAACATCACATCTCGTATAAAGCCCTGACAATGTCTTAAGTCGCCAGTCTTCATTTTTTAAATAGTCATAACTCTGTGCTAATATCAGGTTTAGATCCAGAACGGGATAAGCTGAGATTTGTTCTTCAAGACTGGCTACAGACCAGATGGTTAGGATGTCCATGTGTATTTGAGCCATTATTGTCTCACCAGTGCTCACACTGGAATATTCTTAATCTGGTGTGTCTTCAGATAAACTTTAGAAGCATAGCTTACTCATTCCACTCTATGTATATTCTATCTGTGTATTCTATATTGTCTGTTCATCCCCATCTTAAAAAAGTTACTTTCATTTGGCAGCATCCACAAATAGTGCATGAACTGCTGCATAGCTTTTATCTCTTTGGTTTGGAGAATGTCTGGAGAAAGGAATATTTAGAAGAGTTTTGTGCATTGTAATAGTAGCTTGCTATTGTCCTCTCTGTCATTTTAAAGCTAGCTGTGACATATTGAAGATGACCCAGCTTGCTGACCCTACAGTCTAGCCCAGGTGTAGTGGCTGAGTCAAGTGTTTAAATACCCTCTCTTATATACTGAGGCTTTCACTCAACTGTGTGTGTAATTCTCTAGAAATAGCATTAAAACTAAATTCATTGTTATAGCGTTTATGTATCATAGTAGGATATACAATTGCATTAGAAATACACTGCTATGTAGTTCAAGGTTTACTATTATGTCTATTTAAAAAATGTCTGTGCTCTTGTAGATGACCAAACCCTATATTAGTGCCAGATGATTTTCTGTCAAACATGAAAGATAATTTTAATACAGACCCCCCCCCCATCAAAAAACAACAAAAAAAAACAACTTAATCCACTTTTTCAAGGAACACAGTTCTGAAACACACATCACAGCACTTAATTGTGATTTAGATCATGGTCTCTAGGACTGTTAAAGTTGTTTGCTTGACTTTAATAGATTTTAAACCTTAGCTGACAGTGAAATAAAACCCAATTTTTTTTTTCTTTTATGGTTTAGAAAGAGTATGCAATTTTAAACAACTTTCCAGTTTACTTCTAGTATCTAATTTGCTTAATTCTCTTGAAATCATTTGTTGAAAAGCATATATGGATAGACTCAGTAGCTGCTGATTGCTGGCTGCACATAGTTGCCTTGTAGGATTGGCTCACCCATGTGGATTGCTATTTCTTCAACAAAGGACATTTGAAGAATGAAGCCATTTAAATAAAAGTAAATTGGAATGTTGTTTAAAATTGTATTCTCGATCTGAATCATGAAAGAGAAAAAGTTTGGGTTTCATGTCCCTTTAACTGCTAAGCCATTTGCAACCCTGTGCTGAACTGTTTTGGAGTTTTTAGGTGGTGCTAACATTTAATCCCCACTGCAATTTTTCAGTGATAAACCCACATATATTACATATTGTTTTGTTTTTTTATCAGCAGACCCAAACGGTACCATTTATTTTATGTATATATAATGACACGTGAGAACTCTACAACAAAATGTGTGAAAAAATGAAAAAGTTTATTACAATTTTTATAAATAAGGTTGCAAATAATAGTGTGTGTGTGTGTGTTTTCTAAACTCTATAGTCAAAAGAAAGAAGTGGTTTTCCTCCCATAAATTATTGCCTTTGGGTCAATTTATAACGTTGATGTGCACATAGGGGCCCCCATATGGCTCTTCTTAAAAAAGTGCACATTTATTCACGCCAGGTGATCACTATTACCGCAGTGATCCCTTGGCTATTAAAGCTTATATAAGATCTTTATTTTAAAGAGGGGCTTATGGGCTTTAAAATGAAGGGTCATGTGCATCTCTATGCCTTTTAATCATACTACAGGCACTTGGACTCCCTTCCTACAATTTTTTTATTTTTTTAAATGTTTTGTACATTTTATGAATTCAAGGCATACGCCATTGTAAAGGGCAGGCAATTGCCTTCATAATGATGTTTCTTGGGGGTTTGTAGGAGTTAAGGGAGGTGATTGAGATTTTTTTTTATAAGCAACCCCACATTCAGTTCCCTTCTATTTTCTGTCCATGTTACTTATTGGTTTCCGTGTCTAAGTGACATCACCACTCCCAGTCGTGGCAATGACACATCCCTGGAATCCCCCAACTGAAGCTTAACCCAACACTACCTTGTAAGCCGCCTAAGATTGCAGGGGGAGCCGCGATCAGCTCAGCCCCCCCCCCTCAGGATGACGATTCATGGTTGTCATCCGCCCTAACAGCATTAGTTAAAGGATTAAATAAGTTTAGCATTTGGGTTAAGAAGTCTCATCTTCTTAATTGCCACATCATTAGGTATTCATTCAAAATTTATTAATATGGATATATTCCTAAGCCGTATTTGTTGAGTTCAGTACACATCTCAATAGTCTCATTTTTAAAGCACATTACACCCTAAGGGATTGTATAATATTCAACATATGAATAAGCAAAACATGATAAACATTGTAAGTGTTCCCACTCAATATGAGCTTAAAGGGACATAAAAAGCAAACGTTTACTTTCTCTTGTTAAGTGTGTTCAGTCCACGGGTCATCCATTACTTATGGGATATATTCTCCTTCCAACAGGAAGTTGCAAGAGGATCACCCAAGCAGAGCTGCTATATAGCTCCACCCCTCACATGTCATATCCAGTCATTCTCTTGCAATCTCAACAAAGGAGGTTGTGAGAGGAGACAGGAGTAACATTCTTCAATCAAAAGTTTATTATTTTAAAATAGCACCGGAGTGTGCTGTTTGTTCTCTCAGGCAGTATTTAGAAGAAGAATCTGCCTGCGTTTTTTCTATGATCTTAGCAGACGTAACTAAGATCCACTGGCTGTTCTCGCACATTCTGAGGAGTGGGGTACTTTCAGAGAAGGGAATAGCATGCGGGGTCCCCCGCAAATGAGGTATGTGCAGTAAAATCTTTTCTAGGAATGGAATTGACTATGAAAACACTGCTGTTACCCATATGACGTAAGTACAGCCTTTAATGCAGTAGTAGCGACTGGTATCAGGCTGATAAATGTATGCGCAGTTGAGTTATTTTCTAGGGACTAGAATTTAACTTTAAATACTGTTAGTACTGAAATAAATGTATGAGCCTTAACTGCAGTAGAAGCGACTGGTAGCAGGCTTAGTGATAACTTTGCATAACACTGGAAAGTTGTTTTTTAAAACGTTTACTGGCATGTTATTCGTTTTATGAGGTACTTTGGTGATAATCTTTTTGGGCATGATTTTTTTCCACATGGCTAACGTATATTTCTGCATAGACACCGTTATATCAGGTCTCCCACTGTTGTGATATGAGTGGGAGGGACCTTTTTTTAGCGCCTTGTTGCGCAGTTAAAATTCTAGCACAGTCTTCCTGCTTCTTCCTCTTTGATCCAGGACGTCTCCAGAGAGCTCAGGGGTCTTCAAAATTAATTTTTGAGGGAGGTAATCAGTCACAGCAGACCTGTGACAGTGTGTTTGACTGTGAGAAAAGCGTTAAATCTTAAATTGATTATCCGTTTTGGGTATTGAGGGGTTAATCATCCTTTTGCTATTGGGTGCAATCCTCTGCTAATTTCATACATTTACTGTTTAAAAAATTAGAAGGTTACCTTAAGAAAATGTTTGTTCAACAAGGTTTTATTTTACAGCCCCTTGCATGCATTGCGCCCGTCACTGCTGCAGCGGCTTTCTGGTTTGAGTCTCTGGAAGAGGCTATTCGCACAGCACCATTGGATGAGACTTTGAACAAGCTTAAAGCCCTTAAGCTAGCTAATGCATTTGTTTCGGATGCCGTTGTGCATTTAACCAAACTAACGGCTAAGAACTCCGGATTCGCCATTCAGGCGCGCAGAGCGCTATGGCTTAAATCCTGGTCAGCAGATGTAACCTCTAAATCTAAATTGCTTAATATTCCTTTCAAAGGGCAAACCTTATTCGGGGCCGGCTTGAAGGAGATTATTGCTGACATTACTGGAGGTAAGGGTCACACCCTTCCTCAGGACAGGGCCAAATCAAAGGCCAAACAGTCTAGTTTTCGTGCCTTTCGTAATTTCAAGGCAGGAGCCGCATCAACTTCCTCCGCTCCAAAACAGGAAGGAACTGCTGCTCGTTACAGACAGGGTTGGAAAAGCAACCAGTCCTGGAACAAGGGCAAGCAGGCCAGAAAGCCTACTTCTGCCCCTAAGACAGCATGAAGAGAGGGCCCCCTATCCGGAAACGGATCTAGTGGGGGGCAGACTTTCTCTCTTCGCCCAGGCTTGGGCAAGAGATGTCCAGGATTCCTGGGCGTTGGAGATTATATCTCAGGGATACCTTCTGGACTTCAAAGCTTCTCCTCCACAAGGGAGATTTCATCTTTCAAGGTTATCAGCAAACCAAATAAAGAAAGAGGCTTTTCTTCACTGTGTACAAGACCTCCTAGTAATGGGGGTGATCCACCCAGTTCCGCGGACGGAACAAGGGCAAGGATTTTACTCAAATCTGTTTGTGGTTCCCAAGAAAGCGGGAACCTTCAGACCAATCTTGGACCTAAAGATCTTAAACAAATTCCTAAGAGTTCCATCATTCAAAATGGAGACTATTTGATCCATCCTACCCATGATCCAAGAGGGTCAGTATATGACCACAGTGGACTTAAAGGATGCCTACCTTCACATACCGATTCACAAAGATCATTATTGGTACCTAAGGTTTGCCTTTCTAGACAGGCATTACCAGTTTGTAGCTCTTCCCTTCGGGTTAGCTACGGCCCCGAGAATTTTTACAAAGGTCCTGGGCTCGCTTCTGGCGGTACTAAGACTGCGAGGCATAGCGGTGGCTCCGTACTTAGACGACATTCTGATACAAGCGTCAAGTTTTCAAAATGCAAAGTCTCATACAGAGATAGTTCTAGCATTTCTGAGGTTGCATGGGTGGAAAGTGAACATGGAAAAGAGTTCTCTGTTACCACTCACAAGGGTTCCTTTTCTAGGGACTCTTATAGATTCTGTAGAGATGAAGATTTACCTGACGGAGTCCAGGTTATCAAAAATCCTAAATGTTTGCCGTGTCCTTCATTCCATTCCAAGCCCATCAGTAGCTCAGTGCATGGAAGTAATCGGCTTAATGGTCGCGGCAATGGACATAGTGCCATTTGCGCGCCTGCATCTCAGACCGCTGCAATTATGCATGCTGAGTCAGTGGAATGGGGATTACTCAGATCTGTCCCCTTTACTAAATCTGGACCAGGAGACCAGAGATTCTCTTCTCTGGTGGTTGTCTCGGATTCATCTGTCCAAGAGAATGACTTTTCGCAGACCAGATTGGACGATTGTAACAACAGATGCCAGCCTTCTAGGCTGGGGCGCAGTCTGGAATTCCCTGAAGGCTCAGGGATCATGGACTCAGGAGGAGAAACTCCTTCCAATAAACATTCTGGAATTAAGAGCGATATTCAATGCTCTTCTAGCTTGGCCTCAGTTAGCAACACTGAGGTTCATCAGATTTCAGTCGGACAACGTCACGACTGTGGCTTACATCAATCATCAAGGGGGAACCAGGAGTTCCCTAGCGATGTTAGAAGTCTCAAAGATAATTCGCTGGGCAGAGTCTCACTCTTGCCATCTGTCAGCGATCTACATCCCAGGCGTGGAGAACTGGGAGGCGGACTATCTAAGCCGCCAGACCTTTCACCCGGGGGAGTGGGAACTTCACCGGAGGTATTTGCTCAACTGATTCTTCGTTGGGGCGAACCGGAACTGGATCTCAGGGCTTCTCGCCAGAATGCCAAGCTTCCTTGTTACGGATCCAGGTCCAGGGACCCGGGAGCGGTGCTGGTAGATGCACTAGCAGCCCCTTGGATTTTCAACATGGCTTATGTGTTCCCACCGTTTCCGTTGCTGCCTCGTCTGATTGCCAGGATCAAACAGGAGAGAGCATCGGTGATTCTGATAGCGCCTGCGTTGCCATGCAGGACCTGGTATGCAGACCTAGTGGACATGTCGTCCTGTCCACCATGGTCTCTGCCTCTGAGGCAGGACCTTCTACTTCAGGGTCCTGTCAACCATCCAAGCCTAATTTCTCTGAGGCTGACTGCATGGAGATTGAACGCTTGATTCTCTCAAAGCGTGGTTTCTCAGAGTCGGTTATTGATACATTGATACAGGCTCGGAAACCGGTTACCAGAAAAATTTACCATAAGATATGGCGTAAATATTTACATTGGTGTGAATCCAAGAGTTACTCATGGAGTAAGGTTAGGATTCCTAGGATATTGTCTTTTCTACAAGAGGGTTTAGAAAAGGGTTTATCCGCTAGTTCGTTAAAGGGACAGATTTCTGCTCTGTCTATTCTTTTACACAAACGTCTGGCAGAGAATCCAGACGTTCAGGCTTTTTGTCAGGCTTTGGCTAGGATTAAGCCTGTGTTTAAAACTGTTGCTCCTCCGTGGAGCTTAAACTTGGTTCTTAAAGTTCTTCAGGGTGTTCAGTTTGAACCCCTTCATTCCATTGATATTAAGCTTTTATCTTGGAAAGTTCTGTTTTTGATGGCTATTTCCTCGGCTTGAAGAGTCTCTGAGTTATCTGCCTTACATTGCGATTCTCCTTATCTGATTTTTCATTCAGACAAGGTAGTTTTGCGTACTAAACCTGGATTTTTACCTAAGGTTGTTTCTAATAGGAATATCAATCAGGAGATTGTTGTTCCATCATTATGTCCTAACCCTTCTTCAAAGAAAGAACGTCTTTTGCATAATCTGGACATAGTCCGTGCCCTGAAGTTCTACTTACAGGCAACTAAGGATTTTCTGCAAACTTCTTCTCTGTTTGTCGTTTATTCTGGACAGAGGAGAGGTCAAAAGGCTTCGGCCACCTCTCTCTCTTTTTGGCTTCGTAGCATAATACGTTTAGCCTATGAGACTGCTGGACAGCAGCCCCCTGAAAGAATTACAGCTCATTCCACTAGAGCTGTGGCTTCCACCTGGGCCTTTAAGAATGAGGCCTCTGTTGAACAGGTTTGCAAGGCTGCAACTTGGTCTTCACTTCATACCTTTTCAAAATTTTACAAATTTGACACTTTTGCTTCTTCGGAGGCTGTTTTTGGGAGAAAGGTTCTACAGGCAGTGATTCCTTCTGTTTAAAGTTCCTGCCTTGTCCCTCCCATCATCCGTGTACTTTAGCTTTGGTATTGGTATCCCATAAGTAATGGATGACCCGTGGACTGAACACACTTAACAAGAGAAAACATAATTTATGCTTACCTGATAAATTTATTTCTCTTGTAGTGTGTTCAGTCCACGACCCGCCCTGTCTTTTTTTGAGGCAGTTCTAAATTTTAATTAAAACTCCAGTCACCACTGCACCCTATAGTTTCTCCTTTTTCGTCTTGTTTCGGTCGAATGACTGGATATGACATGTGAGGGGTGGAGCTATATAGCAGCTCTGCTTGGGTGATCCTCTTGCAACTTCCTGTTGGGAAGGAGAATATATCCCATAAGTAATGGATGACCCGTGGACTGAACACACTACAAGAGAAATAAATTTATCAGGTAAGCATAAATTATGTTTTTATGATTAAGGTAGTATATACAATTTCAAAAAATGTTCCAGTTTATGTAATTTATCAAATTTGCTCCGTTCTCATTGTTTTCTTTGTTGAAGAGCATAATTAGATAGGTAGTGTTCATGTGTCTCCAGTGCTATACAGTGTAGTTTGTGCAAGCATTACTGCTATCTATTGCCCTTGCTAATGTGCAACATTGTTAAAAGAATTATAACAAAACTGTTGCCATTTAGTGCTCCAGGCACATGCATGCTCCTGAAGTCAACCTACCTGCTTTTTAGCAACAGATACCAAGAAACCATTGCCTATATTTGGAGTTCTGCGTTAGCCTTAAAAAGCAGCGTTAAGGGGTCCTAATGCTGCTTTTTAACGCCCGCTGGTATTACGAGTCAGGCAGGAAAGGATCTACCGCTCACTTTTCTTCCGCAAATCCCCTTACATCAATCGCGTATCCTATCTTTTCTATGGGATTTGCCTAACGCTGGTATTACGAGTCTTGGAAGAAGTGAGCGGTAGACCCTCTACCGCCAAGACTCCAACTGCAAAAAAAAGTCAGTAGTTAAGAGTTTTATGGGCTAACGCCGGAACATAAGGCTCTTAACTACAGTGCTACAAAGTACACTAACACCCATAAACTACCTATGAACCCCTAAACCAAGGCCCCCCTACATCACAAACCCTATAATAAAAATATTTAATCCCTAATCTGCCGACCGGACACCGCCGCCACCTACATTATAGCTATGAACCCCTAATCTGCTGCCCCTAACATCGCCGACACCTATATTATATTTATTAACCCCTAATCTGCCCCCCCCAACGTCGCCGCCACCTACCAACACTTATTAACCCCTAATCTGCCGACTGGACATCGCCGCCACTATAATAAATGTATTAAGCCCTAAACCGCCGCACTCCCCCCTCGCAAACACTATAATACATTTTATTTATTAATAAAATAAAATTGTTCAGTTGTCCTTAACCCGGTTTATCAGGTTTTAGTTGGACTATTTTTCCTCAGTGGTTTGTATAAACCACCTGGGAGGAACCTAGAATGGGCAGACACTCACTTTGCTGTTTCCTTATTTTAATTCCTGGAGTGAATACTGGGAGCGCGGACTTCTTGAGAAGTCGGACCTTTTATTCGGGTGCTCTTTCGGATCTCTCCGGATTAATCCTTGTTTAAGTACGACTAGCTTTCTAGGTACGTTTAGAGGTCTGGAGGTTTTCTAGCTGTCCTGATATGCAGCCTTTTGGATGTAATCTCTTCCTCCTCTTCCTCCTGTGGAAGGACTTAATCTGGGTCCTTTTTTCATCCAGTCTTGTATTCGCTAAGGCTCTCTGGTGTTTTGAACGCTTAGTTGTCTATGCGTGGCTTTTCTGCAGTGGTCATTGTGATCTTGATTCAGGATCACAATCCTGTTTCTGGTATTTTACCTTTAGGTATGATGTGAATCCTTGGGGGTGTGATTCCATGGGCTACTCTTGAAAGTAGGGTTGGTATCCTAGGATGTTCTCTTTTCTCCAGGTCTGGAGAACGGTTGTCAGGGTCTGGCTGAGTCACATTTTTGCATTTCTCTCGTTACACGTGTCTGGCGGATGTTCCAGATGTGTATTCTTTTCAGGTCCTGGTTAATTCAGGCCTGTATATTAGTCAGTTGTTCCTATTGGAGTTTTCCTTCTTTTTTAGTTTTTGTAACAGGCTCAGGTTTAGCCATTGCATTCCTCAGATTTTTAATTTTTTACCTTAGGTTTTCTTTATTTCCACGTTCTTTTCTGCTCAGTCCTCCGTTCCAAGTTTGGTTTTTCTTCCTATGGTGTTTTCCGTCAGGAATATTAATCAGGAGAATGTTGTTTCTTCTTTCTGTCGTAATCCTTCTCTTAAGGATCGTCTATTACCCAACTTAGATGTTGTGTGTGCTCTTAAGATCTATTTGCTGACTACAAAGGGCTTTGTCAGTTTTCTGCTTTTTTGTTTGCTTGTCTGGGACACATAGGGGTCAAAAAGCTACTGTCACTTCTCTTTGTTTGAGAAGTATTATTCATTTGGTATATGAGACTGCTGGTCGGCAGCCTCTGGAGAAAATTTATTTTCATTCCACTAGGACAGTGTCTTCCTCGTGGGCCTTCAAGATGAGGTGACTGCTGATCAGATCTGTAAGGCTGCGACTTGGTCTTTTTTGCAAAAATTTTCTAAATTGTATAATTTTGGCATTTTTGCCTCTACCAAGGCGTTCTTTGGGAGAGAGGTTCTTCAAGCAGTGGTGCCTTCTGTTTAGGCTACCTGTCTTGTCCCCCCCCCCTTATCATCTGTGTCCTCTAGCTTGGGTATGGATTCCCAACAGTAATTGATGATGATCCGTGGACTCAAAGAAAGAAAAGGAAATTTATGCATACCTGATAAATTTATTTATTTCTTGACATGGTGAGTCCATGGGCCCGCCCTGTATTTTTCAGACTGTTTATTTTTCCATAAGCCTCAGGCACCTCTGCACCTTATGCTACTTCCTTTCTCCTTTCCCTTTGGTCGAATGACTGGGGTTTGTGGGTAGGGAAGGGATATTCAGCAGCTTTGCTGTGGTGCTCTTTGCCACCTCCTGCTGGCCAGGAGTGATATTCCCAACAGTAATTGATGATCATCCATGGACTTACTGTGTCAAGAAATAAATACATTTATCAGGTAAGCATAAATTTCCTTTTCCACTTTTGGTTGTATATTTCACTTCATATAAATATTATGTAGTCACTTGTTTTTTTTCATAGAAAATGTGCCCATTTTAAAGGGACAGTAAAATAAAAAAAACTTTCAGATAGAGAATTACATTTTAAATAACTTCCCAATTAGCTTTTGTTTAACAAATTAGCTTTTTTCTCTTGGTATCCTTTTGTTGAAGAGTAAACCTAGGTAAGCTCAGGAGCAGCAATGCATTACTGGGAGTTAGTTGATTATTGGTTGCTACTCACATATGACTCTTGTCATTGGCTCACCATATGTGCTAGGCCTACTCCCAGTAGTGCATGTGATTATAGATCTAAATCTGACAGTTGTTTAAAGTGGTATGCTCTATCTCAATCATAAAAGAAAAAAAAAATGGGGTTTAAGCGTTTGTCCCTTTTTAAAGTAGATTTCTCAACTTTGTATGTTTTTATTTTATACAATTTTTGCTGTGAAGACATTTTATTTCTGCAGACATATTAACGGTTTTGACATATACAAAATGAAGAATGCAATAATATCTTCTAGACCAGGCTTCAAACAATGGGTCGCAACAATATGTTTACAGTGTCGCGAGCGCCAGGGCTGTTTTTAGGGGCGGGAAAACCGAGCAGCTGCCCTGGGAAACAGGTGTATTTCGGGGCAACCTGGATGGATTAAGGGATGGTGTAAAGAGCTCAGTGCAAACACTCAGTATTTTTTTTTATTCCACATTGCAGCTATTCTGATTGTAAAACACAAGTATTTATGGATACAGTAGCATGACCCTTTCCAATTGCTTTCCCTTTTGATCTCTACACGCGAGAAGCGAGGCTTCCTTTTGGTCACGTGTTATTATTATTATTATCATCAGTTATTTGTAGAGCACCAACAGATTCCGCAGCGCTGTGTGTCATGGTGGTACCCAGTACAAGTTTTATTGTGACCCCGCTTCATTGTGGTACACCTTTGCGTGCTGGATCTGCGGGGTGGGAATTCAGCAATATGATCCTGGAGCACCTGGTGAGAGATAAGAAAAAAACCCAAGGAGACAATCCCAGGAGGACTTGGTGGCATACCGTCTCCTCTAAAAAAAAAAAAAAGAGGAACATAAAATGATTGCGCAAGTGATGGAGACCTGTGTCTTCAGCTCAGCATTGGCATATATGGGTGGTAAGTCGATGGCACATCTATGGTACCTACCGACAGTGACCTCTTTATATAGAGGACACAGCTTTATGAGGGTGCAAACACAGCACAGGCAAATGCACTGCACAATTTGTGGGATTGAGGAGAATGCTGGTATGGAACAAAGCCTAGCTCTAATTTAGGGACACAACACTAAAACAGCAGGACATTAATGGGTAAGGGAAATATGTAAGGGGTGGGTAAACATTAGCTGAGATAAGCCATGAGACTTGTTATCAAATTTGTTTTGTTCTCTTGGTAGCATTCGTTGAAGTGTAAATCTAGTTTGGACATAGAATACTAAAGACATATGCAGACTCCTGAGAGCCAAAGTGTTTGCACCAAAGTATAGGATTTTTAGTAACCATTTTTGTAAACACCACTGCCAGATGGCTAAAGACACGTGCTTGCTCCTCATCTAGAATTACTCTTTAGCAAATGTTGCCACGAGTGCTAAGTAACATTAACAATAAGAGCAAATTAGATTAGTTTTTTAAATTGTCATGCTCTATCCAATCCATGTAAGTTTAATTTTGAGTTTTCTGTCCTATTAATATGTATAAAGATATTGTATATAAAATGTATTTATATATTGCTGTTCTTAAAACAAATCTGGTAAGAATATTTGTACTTACTTAACATGGGATGTATAGTTTTACTTGTAACTGGTCTAGGTAGGCAAAATAGAAACACAGTGAATTGAATCTTTATATTTGGATATTCATGCTCATACGTTTCAGCGCAATCAGAAAACTGATGGGGGAGTTTATTTAAGGACTACTGATAGAGTTGTAATACTGTCATGGTGAATTTGGGGGAAGAATTGATAATTAGTTCTGGTAGTCACATTTCCAAAGCTAAGGAATGCACGGAACTGCTCAGAAGTCCTTGGTAATCATGCTCTTGTAGAGGGTGATGGATATTTGAAAGTGGTTAGCTTGCAATGCCTGAAGTGTTTCATGGAACCGTCATCCAACTACCAAATGTAATGTATGAATGTTGTTTAGTGACTTATATAGTATGTAGTATATATTATCATTTCCCCTCCACTTTGCACGTTTTTTCATTATGTGCTGTCCTCCATTAAAATGAAAAGAAAAAAAAAAAGAGATTTACTTTGATTTTTCGTGTAATCTTTGCAACCCAGATAGTAATTTTACAATATTTATCTCTCTATGTAACTGCATTAGCCTTGGAAGTTCATGTATAAAAATATTTGTGCCTATTATTATATTTTCCTTATATTATTTGTTGGCTTATTATGCTTGTTATAGGTATATTTTAGGGAAGTGAATTTGGCAGTTTTGTTAGCTGCCGAATATGGAAGAAGACAGACGCTCATGGCCTTTGGCTCTTTTCAGAGCCAGAATTCTTCTTGTAAAAGTGCAACACAAAAAGATAAGTTAAAATCCAGATCTAACTCTGCAAGCGGCTGCCTTCTTCCGCGTTTGGCAGCTGACGAAACTGTCTAATGCACATCCCTATATGTATATGTTTTCGGGTGAAAGTTGAGCCCCATCTCCTTTACCCAAAGCATTATTAAATTCTTACACAAAGGTAATATAGATAAATATCTATTCTGATTTATAGTATACTAAGCGATAAGCCTGCTCAGAGGGCAGTCTATGTTTAAAAAAAAATCCAAACCACCAAGCTAATTTTACTAAAAATAAAAAATGTAAAATTACAGAAAAAAACAAAACAATGCTATCCAAAATAAAAAATGTAAACCTAAACTAATACCCCTATAAAAATACCACCCCTCCAAAATAATTTAGTGTTAGTTTATTTTCAGTTTGGGGGGTTTGGTGGGTGGGGTTTTTTTTTACTGTTAGGGGGGGACTTAGTATTTTTTAAACGTAAAAGAGCTGTTTAACTTAGGGCAGTGCCCTACAAAAGGCCCTTTTAAGGGCTATTGGTAGTTTAGTTTAGGGGGTGTTTTTATTTTGGGGGCTTTTTTATTTTCATAGGGATTAGGTTTAAAAATTTTTTTTGATAATTTCTCCAACATAGGTGTGTCCGGTCCACGGCGTCATCCTTACTTGTGGGATATTCTCTTCCCCAACAGGAAATGGCAAAGAGCCCAGCAAAGCTGGTCACATGATCCCTCCTAGGCTCCGCCTACCCCAGTCATTCTCTTTGCCGTTGTACAGGCAACATCTCCACGGAGATGGCTTAGAGTTTTTTAGTGTTTAACTGTAGTTTTTCATTATTCAATCAAGAGTTTGTTATTTTCAAATAGTGCTGGTACGTACTATTTACTCAGAAACAGAAAAGAGATGAAGAATTCTGTTTGTATGAGGAAAATGATTTTAGCAACCGTAACTAAAATCCATGGCTGTTCCACACAGGACTGTTGAGAGCAATTAACTTCAGTTGGGGGAACAGTTTGCAGTCCCTTGCTGCTTGAGGTATGACACATTCTAACAAGACGATGTAATGCTGGAAGCTGTCATTTTCCCTATGGGATCCGGTAAGCCATGTTTATTACGATTGTAAATAAGGGCTTCACAAGGGCTTATTTAAACTGTAGACTTTTTCTGGGCTAAATCGATTGATTATTAACACATATTTAGCCTTGAGGAATCATTTTATCTGGGTATTTTGATATAATAATATCGGCAGGCACTGTTTTAGACACCTTATTCTTTAGGGGCTTTCCCAAAGCATAGGCAGAGTCTCATTTTCGCGCCGGTGTTGCGCACTTGTTTTTGAGAGGCATGGCATGCAGTCGCATGTGAGAGGAGCTCTGATACTTATAAAAGACTTCTGAAGGCGTCATTTGGTATCGTATTCCCCTTTGGGTTTGGTTGGGTCTCAGCAAAGCAGATACCAGGGACTGTAAAGGGGTTTAAAGCTTAAAACGGCTCCGGTTCCGTTATTTTAAGGGTTAAAGCTTCCAAAATTGGTGTGCAATATTTTCAAGGCTTTAAGACGCTGTGGTGAAAATTTGGTGAATTTTGAACAATTCCTTCATGTTTTTTCGCAATTGCAGTAATAAAGTGTGTTCAGTTTAAAATTTAAAGTGACAGTAACGGTTTTATTTTAAAACGTTTTTTGGACTTTCTGATCAAGTTTATGCCTGTTTAACATGTCTGAACTACCAGATAGACTGTGTTCTGAATGTGGGGAAGCCAGAATTCCTATTCATTTAAATAAATGTGATTTATGTGATAATGACAATGATGCCCAAGATGATTCCTCAAGTGAGGGGAGTAAGCATGGTACTGCATCATTCCCTCCTTCGTCTACACGAGTCTTGCCCACTCAGGAGGCCCCTAGTACATCTAGCGCGCCAATACTCCTTACTATGCAACAATTAACGGCTGTAATGGATAATTCTGTCAAAAACATTTTAGCCAAAATGAACCCTTGTCAGCGTAAGCGTGGCTGCTCTGTTTTAGTTACTGAAGAGCATGACGACGCTGATATTAATATCTCTGAAGGGCCCCTAACCCAATCTGAGGGGGCCAGGGAGGTTTTGTCTGAGGGAGAAATTACTGATTTAGGGAACATTTCTCAGCAGGCTGAATCTGATGTGATTACATTTAAATTTAAATTGGAACATCTCCGCATTTTGCTTAAGGAGGTATTATCCACTCTGGATGATTGTGAAAATTTAGTCATCCCAGAGAAACTATGTAAAATGGACAAGTTCCTAGAGGTGCCGGGGCTCCCAGAAGCTTTTCCTATACCCAAGCGGGTGGCGGACATTGTTAATAAAGAATGGGAAAGGCCCGGTATTCCTTTCGTCCCTCCCCCCATATTTAAAAAATTGTTTCCTATGGTCGACCCCAGAAAGGACTTATGGCAGTCAGTCCCCAAGGTCGAGGGAGCGGTTTCTACTTTAAACAAACGCACCACTATTCCCATAGAGGATAGTTGTGCTTTCAAAGATCCTATGGATAAAAAATTAGAAGGTTTGCTTAAAAAGATGTTTGTTCAGCAGGATTACCTTCTACAACCCATTTCATGCATTGTCCCTGTCACTACTGCCGCATATTTCTGGTTTGATGAACTGCTTAAGGTGCTCGATAGTGACTCTCCTCCTTATGAGGAGATTATGGACAGAATCAATGCTCTCAAATTGGCTAATTCTTTCACTCTAGACGCCTCTTTGCAATTGGCTAAGTTAGCGGCTAAGAACTCTGGGTTTGCTATTGTGGCGCGCAGAGCGCTTTGGTTGAAATCTTGGTCGGCTGATGCGTCTTCCAAGAACAAGCTACTAAACATTCCTTTCAAGGGGAAAACGTTGTTTGGTCCTGACTTGAAAGAGATTATCTCTGATATCACTGGGGGTAAGGGCCACGCCCTTCCTCAGGATCGGCCTTTCAAGGCAAAAAATAGACCTAATTTTCGTCCCTTTCGTAAAAACGGACCAGCCCAAGGTGCTACGTCCTCTAAGCAAGAGGGTAATACTGCTCAGGCCAAGCCAGCTTGGAGACCAATGCAAGGCTGGAACAAGGGAAAGCAGGCCAAGAAACCTGCCACTGCTACCAAGACAGCATGAAATATTGGCCCCCGATCCGGGACCGGATCTGGTGGGGGGCAGACTCTCTCTCTTCGCTCAGGCTTGGGCAAGAGATGTTCTGGATCCTTGGGCGCTAGAAATAGTCTCCCAGGGTTATCTTCTGGAATTCAAGGGACTTCCCCCAAGGGGGAGGTTCCACAGGTCGCAGTTGTCTTCAGACCACATAAAAAGACAGGCGTTCTTACATTGTGTAGAAGACCTGTTAAAAATGGGAGTGATTCATCCTGTTCCATTAAGAGAACAAGGGATGGGGTTCTACTCCAATCTGTTCATAGTTCCCAAAAAAGAGGGAACGTTCAGACCAATCCTAGATCTCAAGATCTTAAACAAATTTCTCAAGGTCCCATCGTTCAAGATGGAAACCATTCGAACTATCCTTCCTTCCATCCAGGAAGGTCAATTCATGACCACGGTGGATTTAAAGGATGCGTATCTACATATTCCTATCCACAAGGAACATCATCGGTTCCTAAGGTTTGCATTCCTGGACAAACATTACCAGTTCGTGGCGCTTCCTTTCGGATTAGCCACTGCTCCAAGGATTTTCACAAAGGTACTAGGGTCCCTTCTAGCGGTGCTAAGACCAAGGGGCATTGCAGTAGTACCTTACCTGGACGACATTCTGATTCAAGCGTCGTCCCTTCCTCAAGCAAAGGCTCACACGGACATTGTCCTGGCCTTTCTCAGATCTCACGGCTGGAAAGTGAACGTGGAAAAGAGTTCTCTATCCCCGTCAACAAGGGTTCCCTTCTTGGGAACAATTATAGACTCCTTAGAAATGAGGATCTTTCTAACAGAGGCCAGAAAAACAAAGCTTCTGGACTCTTGTCGGATACTTCATTCCGTTCCTCTTCCTTCCATAGCTCAGTGCATGGAAGTGATCGGGTTGATGGTGGCGGCGATGGACATAGTTCCTTTTGCGCGCATTCATCTAAGACCATTACAACTGTGCATGCTCAGTCAGTGGAATGGGGACTATACAGACTTGTCTCCGAAGATACAAGTAAATCAGAGGACCAGAGACTCACTCCGTTGGTGGCTGTCCCTGGACAATCTGTCTCAAGGGATGATGTTCCACAGACCAGAGTGGGTCATTGTCACGACCGACGCCAGTCTGATAGGCTGGGGCGCGGTCTGGGGATCCCTGAAAGCTCAGGGTCTTTGGTCTCGGGAAGAATCTCTTCTACCGATAAATATTTTGGAACTGAGAGCGATATTCAATGCTCTCCAGGCCTGGCCCCAGCTTGCGAGGACCAGGTTCATACGGTTTCAATCAGACAACATGACGACTGTTGCGTACATCAACCATCAGGGGGGAACAAGGAGTTCCCTAGCGATGGAAGAAGTAACCAAAATTATTCTTTGGGCGGAGTCTCACTCCTGCCACCTGTCTGCTATCCACATCCCAGGAGTGGAAAATTGGGAAGCGGATTTTCTGAGTCGGCAGACATTGCATCCGGGGGAGTGGGAACTCCATCCGGAAATCTTTGCCCAAGTCACTCACCTGTGGGGCATTCCAGACATGGATCTGATGGCCTCTCGTCAGAACTTCAAAGTTCCTTGCTACGGGGCCAGATCCAGGGATCCCAAGGCGGCTCTAGTGGATGCACTAGTAGCACCTTGGACCTTCAAACTAGCTTATGTGTTCCCGCCATTTCCTCTCATCCCCAGGCTGATAGCCAGGATCAAGCAGGAGAGGGCGTCGGTGATCTTGATAGCTCCTGCGTGGCCACGCAGGACTTGGTATGCAGATCTGGTGAATATGTCATCGGCTCCACCTTGGAAGCTACCTTTGAGACGAGACCTTCTTGTTCAGGGTCCGTTCGAACATCCGAATCTGGTTTCACTCCAGCTGACTGCTTGGAGATTGAACGCTTGATTTTATCGAAGCGAGGATTCTCAGATTCTGTTATCGATACTCTTGTTCAGGCCAGAAAGCCTGTGACTAGAAAGATTTACCACAAAATTTGGAAAAAATATATCTGTTGGTGTGAATCTAAAGGATTCCCTTGGGACAAGGTTAAGATTCCTAGGATTCTATCCTTCCTTCAAGAAGGATTGGAAAAAGGATTATCTGCAAGTTCCCTGAAGGGACAGATTTCTGCCTTGTCGGTATTACTTCACAAAAAGCTGGCAGCTGTGCCAGATGTTCAAGCCTTTGTTCAGGCTCTGGTTAGAATCAAGCCTGTTTACAAACCTTTGACTCCTCCTTGGAGTCTCAATTTAGTTCTTTCAGTTCTTCAGGGGGTTCCGTTTGAACCCTTACATTCCGTTGATATTAAGTTATTATCTTGGAAAGTTTTGTTTTTAGTTGCGATTTCTTCTGCTAGAAGAGTCTCAGAATTATCTGCTCTGCAGTGTTCTCCTCCTTATCTGGTGTTCCATGCAGATAAGGTGGTTTTACGTACTAAACCTGGTTTTCTTCCAAAAGTTGTTTCTAACAAAAACATTAACCAGGAGATTATCGTACCTTCTCTGTGTCCAAAACCAGTTTCAAAGAAGGAACGTTTGTTGCACAATTTGGATGTTGTTCGCGCTCTAAAATTCTATTTAGATGCTACAAAGGATTTTAGACAAACATCTTCCTTGTTTGTTGTTTATTCAGGTAAAAGGAGAGGTCAAAAAGCAACTTCTACCTCTCTCTCTTTTTGGATTAAAAGCATCATCAGATTGGCTTACGAGACTGCCGGACGGCAGCCTCCCGAAAGAATCACAGCTCATTCCACTAGGGCTGTGGCTTCCACATGGGCCTTCAAGAACGAGGCTTCTGTTGATCAGATATGTAGGGCAGCGACTTGGTCTTCACTGCACACTTTTACCAAATTTTACAAGTTTGATACTTTTGCTTCTTCTGAGGCTATTTTTGGGAGAAAGGTTTTGCAAGCCGTGGTGCCTTCCATTTAGGTGACCTGATTTGCTCCCTCCCTTCATCCGTGTCCTAAAGCTTTGGTATTGGTTCCCACAAGTAAGGATGACGCCGTGGACCGGACACACCTATGTTGGAGAAAACAGAATTTATGTTTACCTGATAAATTTCTTTCTCCAACGGTGTGTCCGGTCCACGGCCCGCCCTGGTTTTTTTAATCAGGTCTGATATTTTATTTTCTTTAACTACAGTCACCACGGTACCATATGGTTTCTCCTATGCAAATATTCCTCCTTAACGTCGGTCGAATGACTGGGGTAGGCGGAGCCTAGGAGGGATCATGTGACCAGCTTTGCTGGGCTCTTTGCCATTTCCTGTTGGGGAAGAGAATATCCCACAAGTAAGGATGACGCCGTGGACCGGACACACCGTTGGAGAAAGAAATTTATCAGGTAAACATAAATTCTGTTTTTGTTTATTTTTTTCTGTAATGTTAGACTTTTGTATTTTTTGTAATGTTAGATAATTTTTTTGTATTTTAAAGTTAGGATTTTTTATTTAAAGTGTAATTTATTAGTAATTCAGGTGATTTGGGGGTGTAAGGTTAGGGGGCTTAGTAATTCAATTAGTTATTTGCAATGTGGGGGGTTGGCGGTTTAGGGGTTAATAAGGTTTATTGCCATGTGAGGATTTTTTCGGTTTAGGGATTAATAGTATAATTAGTTGGCGTTGTAGGGTTTGGCAGTTTAGGGGTTATTATTATTATTATTATTCTTTATTTATAAAGCGCCAACAGATTCCACAGCGCTGCCCATGGGTACAAGGATAACAGTACAGTGGAGAAACAATACAATAAGACACAAAATTTTACAGACAAATACAGGCGGAATTGAGGGCCCTGTTCCCATGGGAACTTACAATCTAGATGGGTAGGAGGATTGGAAACAGGAGGTGGGGACTGCAGAGGTGAGAATGATATTAGTGAGGAGATAGAGGGCAACTTTTAGTTAATTGGTTAGTTTGTTAATAAGTTGGGTGATAAGCTTCCCTGAACAGAAAGGTCTTTAGGGAACGTTTAAAGGAGGAGAGGTTAGGGGCAAGTCTGACATCTCAAGGAAGCGCGTTCCAGAGGGTTGGTGCCGCACGAGAGAAGTCCTGTAGTCTAGAATGAGAGGAGGTGATGGTAGAGGATGCAAGAAGCAGGTCGTTGTTGGATCTTAGGGGACGGGCAGGAGTATATTTGTTGATAAGTGAGGACAGGTAGGGTGGGGCAGCATTGGTGAGGGCTTTGTAGGTCAGGGTGAGAATTTTGAATTTAACTCTGTTGTGAATGGGGAGCCAGTGAAGGGACTCAGAGAGGCGCAGCAGAAACAGAGTGTCGAGAGAGGTGGATTAGTCTGGCAGATGCATTTAGGACGGATTGGAGGGGAGAGAGGCGGGAGAGAGGGAGGCCAGTTTGTAAGTTGTTACAGTAGTCAAGTCGGGAAATTACCAGGGAGTGGATGAGCTGTTTGGTAGTTTCAGCACTCAGAAACGGGCGAATTTTGGAGATATTGCGTAGGTGGTTGCGGCAGGATGAAGAGAGCAGTTGGATGTGGGGAATGAAGGACAGATTTGAGTCAAGCGTGACTCCGAGGCAGCGGACTTGGGGTGATGGGGAGATAGTGGTGCCGCCAACAGTGATAGAAAAATTAGAGACTGGAGTGGAGCTAGAGGGGGGAATTAGAAGTAGTTCGGTCTTGGACATATTTATTTTTAGGTGGTGAGAGGCCATCCAGGAGGAAATGCCAGATAAGCAGTCACTGATGTGAGAGTTGACAGGAGGAGAGAGTGCAGGGGTGGAAAGGTAGATCTGGGTATCATCAGCATAGAGGTGATAGCTGAAGCCATAGCTGTTGACAAGTTTACCCAGTGAAGAAGTGTAAATAGAGAAGAGTAGAGGACCCAGGACAGAGCCTTGAGGTACTCCAACAGACAGGGACAATAGAGAGGAGGAGTCACCAGCAAAAGAGACTCCTCCTTAATATTGTAATTTAATTAGTTGGTGTTGTGGGGGTTTGGCGGTGTAAGGGTTAGGTAGTTTCGTGTTTTTTTCTTAATACTTTGTGCAGGCGGTTCGTTTTTACGTATTTTTTTTAGTCATTTCATTCTGGTGGTTGTGTTTTTTTTTGTTTTTTTTAAGGCTTTGTTTGCCTACAATGCATCCAGATGGATTCTTTTCGCTGCGCGCGCAGCCAAAATTCTTTTGATTGCCTCAAGCAGCCAACATTTCTTTAAAGATGCGTGCTCCACTGGTGACGGACGTGTCACAAACATGATTTTAGTATAGATCAGGGGTACCATGTAATTGCTTCTCTTAACACAGTGTTTCCCATGAAATGCTAATTTGTGTGACAGTGTTATTCGTTTCTTTAGCAAACCCAATAGCTAGGCATTGTACTATGCTGTTTGTTCCCCTCAATAACAAAAACCAGCCCTTTAAACCTTTTCTGCTTAGTTAACACCTTCCTTGGAAAAAAATTATCAGCCATAGTAATTAGCCTAAATTTGCATTCATACATAACTTAAAAACAAATATTGCTAGGACTGATTTTAAATGACACTTTAGATTCCCACACATTTTAAAAGTTTTCCCAAAACAGGGCATTTATTTCTATATGTATTTTTATCTAAACTAAATGTAACATTATAAATTCCAGCTATGCCAGTATACACTTTTTGCGAAATGATACGGTATACTCTAGCTTATTGCTACATGACGGTGTCATGCAAAATGTAGGAAGGCTGGGGGCACGTGATTTACATAGCTCAGCACTTCAAAGGGGAAACAAATATTTTTTCATTTCTTTTAGCCTTGTGGACAAATAGATTGGGTGGTAGTGATGATGTTTATAGTTGCCTTTACTAAAATTGACAGTCTGGTATTTCAGTATATACATTTGTCTGGAAATATCTTTTAAAAAATACAAATTTGATGATGGCTATCAAACTCCTAACACAGCCATTGCTGCTGCCCCCGTTCATTATTATTACACTGAACAGATTTCTGACTGTCTGTAAGGCAGTGCAGCGGACAGGCCCCATGCACTCCTTGCACTGAAAATATAGGAGGGCATTCTTGACAGCACATCACAAACAGTCCTAAGAACAGCAACAGCGACCTTGAGGTAAGGGACTGGAGTGCTAAGGGTTTGACAGGGTAGCTGACAGTGGGGTTGTAGGACCAGGGGTCTTATAGGTCTTCTGTGAGCTTATGGAAGACAAGGGGTGCAGGGAAAGGGGTTTACTGTGAACATATGGTTGAGATGAGCTATAAAGCAGGGGTCTGATGTGGGAATGTGGCTAAAATAGACGGGCTGCAAGGTTACAGATTTGATTTTGTTAAATTTATTTTATGCTTTAGGAAAAGTAGATTGTCAAGAGGGAAACATAGATTGGGCTAGCACTGTTGTTCCCTGGGCAAGTATACAGATTTATTTCCACCAAACTTTTAAAATTAAACATGTTAAACAGAGTTTTAAAAGTTGTAGGTCAGTATGAGTTAAATATATCCTTATTGCCAAAAAATAAATACAATTGTTCAAAAGTTTCTTTAACATATTGTTATAAAATGACTGATTAAGTAAAAGAATATAAAACATGCAAACTTGTAAATTATTCAATAGATTCTGTGTGGTGGTATTTACTAATAAATCAATATAGTCCAATACTATTGTGTATTTCACCATTTCCAAAGAACTGCGAGGAATGAATTTGGTTGTATAGCAAGAGATAGATCAACCCATAATGATTGGGGATGGACCCTAAAGTATTCTTGATAAGTTATGTTTCCATATGTGGGACGCCAGCATGACATTTTGGTTTATTGTTATTATTCTGAGTGATAGCACTATAGAAAAATTAATGATAACGGATGAGCTTGGCTGTAAGAAGCTTTCACACTAGTCTTTTCTTTGGTACTATTGTCCCGCAGGGTTTCGGCTTCTTTTAATTAAACCACTGAGGTATTTTATATGCTGTGAAGAGAAGAAGCCTATCGTATGTTTTGCATTATGCCTCTCATGTTCAGACCTTGACTTCACTGTACCCTTTTGCTGCTCCACATGTCTGTTTCCAGTTTTAGGTGTAGGCCTCATGATTGCCTGAGAGAATGCGCTGTCTGGCTCCAAGCTCCACACAGTAGTCTAAGTTTTTTGCTCTGCCCCCCTTTGCAGTGCCTTGGCATAACTTTCTCTACTCTCACGCATTCTATTTTTTCTGGTCAGTTAATTATGCGCTAGATTCTCATAAAATGTCTGCTTTCTCAGGCTTGCTCAGCAAGTAGCCTCCCCAATTGTTTCAGATTTTTTCTCTTGTAAACCCTAAACTCCCAGTTTACTTTCTTTGTTCTTTTTCTCTCTCTTCTTAAAGTTTCTTTTTCTCAGGAGGAAGAAAGTTTTTTTCTTTCTTTCTTTTTTCTAAACTTAAAGTATGAAAATAACATTCACAGGGTTCCTTCCATAAATATATTAAAATGTCAATGTAAACTGCGACCAATTTTCAAATAAAATGAATTTTATTGTAAATGCTCCTTTTCTTGCCAAAGTTAAATAAATAAATTCAGACCTTATTTTTTTATGGTTCGTGTTTTGTATGAAAATGCAGCTCACAGTTCTTACATAAATTAATTCTTTGTCTGTTGAGATACGTGTACACTTAAAGTATACTAAAATGATGCTTTCATTATTAGGGAACGTATTGCTGTCTCTAAATAATGTATATTGATAAAATTAACAGTTTCATTATTAAAATAATTTTAACAGAACAGACAACTAACGGCATCTCAAGTATCTGCCAAATTTCTTCCTAAAATTGGTAACTTCCCTGTTGTATTCAAAATACAGGATTTAGGTAAAATACTTGAAAAACTAAGAAGGAAGAACTGTATTAGAAGTTATTTCTTTATTGTTTAAAAAAAAAAAAAGATTCCATCTCAAGAACAGTACTGTTTTAAAAATTATTTAGAAAAGAAAGTTAATAAAAATGTATTTCTCTACTTCAGATTTTTATTAAGCACAATTAAATTGTCACATGCGTATGCTTGTTCATTTCTCCTTGTACCAAAATTCCTAAAGTAGCCCTAAATACTTCATGGTCTGTTGTTTGAAATTCACAATATAGCTGCAGGCTTAAATGTAAAACTATCAATTTTATTTTAATGCAGTTTATATACTTAGTTTGCCTTTCAAAATTATGGACTATAGTTCTGTAATAAAATGTATAAGGCTCATATCTCTGTGTGAGTTTTAAGTTTAGATTTATTTCTCAAATTTACAAATGTTCTGTTTTTTTTTTTTTTTGTTTGTTTTTTAAGTTAAAGCTTTTTCTTCCATATTTTGGATGGTGATCAACACTGATGTTCACAATTGGCTTTCTATGTTAAAGGGGCACGCAAGTCAAAATGAAACTTTCATGATTCAGAAAGAGCTAAGAATCTTTTAGCAGAATCCTTTTATATACACACTTTTTGAAGCAGCAGCTTCTACTGAGCATGTACACAAGCTCATGTTATACATATACTAGCAGAAATTGTGCAGGTTTTTTCAAAGGCACCAAAAAGATTCGAAGGGGGGGAGGAGAAAAGGGAGAAAAAAGGATTCTAAAAGAGACTCCATTACCCCCCCAGACGAGGCAGGTTCACAGACCAAGTACGATTAAATTCTGTTGCAATTTATCTTCTTATCCACTCAATGAATTGGAATACAAATTTTGAGCTATGGTCTTCAACTTTGTTCGACAGTAATTTGAATCTCTTCCAAACCATTGGTGGATGTAAATAAATTGATAAGGAATCTTACCCTGAACACATTTTATCACAACACCTGATGATCAATCCTCAGATAGGGAGACCATAGAACGTATTTCAATTCAAAGTGAGTTCTCCCCTTACATTTGGGGAGAAGCCTGGGATCTGGAGAATTTGGAGGTACTACGAACAGAGGATTATCAGAATTTGATTATCTGATAACTCTAATAATACTGGTCCTTCTTTTCGCCGTGCCTCCACGTTCTATCTATACATACTAGAGGAGCAATTCTGGAAAAATTTCAATCAAGAATAGAATCAGACTTAAACAGGCTGGCTTATACCACTAATAAGAGAAAATATTCTACCTTAACAAGGAAGAAATTTTCACCCTCAATATCTGAAAGAAAAAACAAATTGGTGATTCGGTCAGCGGATAAGGGGGGTCAGTGGTGGTTATGGATACAGAGTTTTTTTTATCCAGGAAGCATCACGACAACTTACTGACCCCTCACAATATCAGGTATTGGATTTCAATCCTGTACACCGCTTTAAACGTGACTTGGCACAGCTATTGGATGATGGGAAGGAAGAGGGTTTTATAGATCAACCCACATTTTGATTTTTTAGTGGTAGATTGCCTAGTCACTCCCATCTTAACTTTTTACCCAAGGTGCACAAGTCCCTTGTGGAATGTAAAAGAAGGCCTATTATCAGTGGCATCGGTTCTTTGTTTGAGCCCCTTTCCCAGTGGCTCGATGAAATTTTGCAGCCAACTGGTTAAGGGGCTAATAGTTATCTCAGAGATACCAAACAACTACTGAATTAAATGGTTAACTTTGTGTGGAGGGAAGGATACAGTTGGCTTACAATTGATGTTGTGGCGCTGTACTCCTCCATTCCACACAATAAAGGCCTTGAAGCACTGAATTTCTGTCTGTTAAGGTTTACTAACTCAGTCATGGGTTTCGTGGATATATCCTCAGAGTGACAGAATTTTTACTAGACACATAATGCTTTTGTTTTCGAGGGAGTTCATTACCTCCAAAGTTGTGGGACAGCCATGGTGGGGCAAAATTTGCCCCTCATACGCCAACCTATTTATGGGGTTGGTGGGAGCTGTCCACATCTTTGGATGTGATGAACTCTGGAAACATAAAATCATTTACTACAGGAAGGTACATTGACGAGCCTGCTAATGATTTGGTATGGTACAGAGAGGAAGCTTTGAACTTTGTATCCATACTTAACGAAAACAATATAGGAATCAAAATTCACATATGAATTTAATAAAGTCAGTATTAATTATCTGGATGTCACTTGACAGGCACAAGCAACAAGAATGTTAATACCAAGGTGTACAGAAGCCCATCACTGGTAATACTCTCCTCCACGCCAGGAGCAATCATCTGAAGAGAGTCTTCAAATCTGTCCTTAAAGGACAATTTATTAGGACTCCGGAGAAACTGTACAACGGATGAGGAATTTGAGAAGCAATCTCTTGTAGCTGGAGGAGAGGTTCTGTGAGAGGGGTTATAAAAGGGAGCTTGTCAGTCAACATAGACTCAATATTGGGGTTAACCAAGAAATATCTATCTTGAAAACAAGAATAAGGCAGGGAAGATAAATTTGAGGGGGTATCTTTCATCACCCAATACAGTAATCAATTCCATAAAATTTGCAATATTATTAGAAAACCATTTTAATATTCTCAAAGCGGATGATGGGTTGGTAGGACATTGTTTCAAAAGGGTGTAGATATGCTTTTTAGACGTGGTATAAGTTTACAGTAATTTGCTTGCCCCACACTGCTTAAAGATAAAAACAATGATGCTTTCATCATGGATCACATTTAAAGGAAGATATAAATGTAATTTTGTTCTGTGCATTGCTTGTGAGTTTCTACAACAGGGAGAAGGCTTTAGGAGCTACTATAATGGAGAGACTTTTCGACATTCCTCATGCTTAAATTGTAGAACTAAGTTCGCAATTTATCTATTAACCTGCACAGAGTGTGGGATACAATATACAGGGCTCACAACTAGGGAGACAAGGGAAAGGATCAGGGAACATGTTTCAAACATTAAAAATGGTAAATTAGGGGCGGAGCTAACCGCCGTAGGAGCAAGACGTGCCACTACAGAGCTCCTCAAAAGCAGATCACTAAAATAACTAATTATGGGGTCCTAAGTACCTAGATAGTGTACATTTCGCTCCTGACCTCACATAAGGACTTGATCTCTCTATCTGAGCCCAAGACGAAACTGCCGATATTATTACTCATTAGCCAGCTGAAGCAGTTGCAGGGGAGCTGGAACCAGAATTGACAACTAGCCGTTTCTCGACCTAGCCTACTCCCTGGCTACTCATCTTACTGGTTATCTGTCCTTCTGCACTACTAACAACATGGAGGAATTCTCAAACTGTCTTATTTCTCTTCTGGACGACTTAAGCAGAAAAACTGACAGATGCTTCTATGGATTGCAAACTACGTTCATCGAACTGCGCAACCAAGATGGCGCCCCTCCACTAAATCTAACTGACTCCTCCATGAAGCATCGAAAGGAAGACCCCATGCCAGCTCAGCTTCATCATCGATATGCTCAGAGGAGACAGACCAGTCATATCCCAGCCAGCACTCTACTGCAGTCGGCAATCTCCGACTCACTGCAATCACAACCTGAAGTCCTGCTTCAATCCGAGGTGGCCATGCCGGACCCCACAGGTACCACTCCGACCATCGCTAGACACCACCCTCAGTTCTTACCCTCTCCTTACCTCCGCTCCCGGACAGCGCTGGCACCTACCGCGCTTAAACTCTGGGGAGATACAGCTGTTTGCTGCGAGCAGTCAAGGACGCCTGGCCGCATCATAGTTATGGCGATCACAGCATGGGGGAGAGAAGTCCGGTCCGCAGATACGTCTGGTTTCCCTGAGAGCAAAACTCCTCATCACTCCTCTTCACAAAGGTCTCATCTCTCCAGCGGAGTTTTCACAGAGCCCAGCCGAGATTTCAGAGCTGTCATTAAAATTGGAGTGGGCTAGACAGATACTTTTACCTCCATAAGGGTTCTTCCCCTGACCCCATGAGACTTAAGTCTATGTTTATGTTGCAGTCAGACTCCCATCATTGCGGTGTATTATTTCTATACTGCCTTATATATTTCCCGGCAGCTCTTTATGATATTTCCCTGATCAGAATACCTGACATCGTTGAAGGTGTTTAGGCAGCTTGATTATTGTTTTCTCCCTGTAAATTGTTGGGATACTTATTACACTGTTCTGCATTTCATATCTCAAATACCTGCTTACATAGCTGTTATATAATGTTATTAAATCTGCTCCATGAGCCTTATTTCACAAGTTATAAGGTTAGCCAGACAGGAGTTACTTGGAACTGCAACCTTTTTATATTACTCACCTCCTATTTCATTTATATGCCAAACATAAAATGAGGACTATTACTGCAGAATCTGGGGAGGTCTATCTTGATTGCTCACTGTTTAGTTCAACTATCATGTTCAGTTTACATACTTTCATACTGTTAATGCTATGTATTATAAAAGGGTTTCATCTTATCCCCCACTAATATTTCGATTACTAGCTGGTTAATTTCAAGCAGGAATAGTGCAGCTCCCCATTACATCTCCCTGCTTTAGGTATGTGCGGGGATTCGCCCTCTACATTTATGCTGAATCTAATTTCCCTTGTCTATGTATACTACAGCTTAGGAGGGATCTCCTTAAATCAGCACTATTTTAAACTTTGAACAGCGTTTACTCATGGCATAGGTTACTTGGAGCTTACTGATTCTGGCTGATGCCTACCTCTTCTTAGATATTATAATTTCCATGTATGATACACCAGCTATGGGTCTGGGGTCACTCATATAGGGATTAGATACTGCCTCTGCTTTAAAAGTTTTGCACACCTATTTCACTCTACAATACACATGATAATGCTACTATACTAGTTCTGGAATATACAGCGTCAGACTGTCTATAAATCACTACTTTTATGTCTTTTCACTAATATTATCCACAAGTTAAAATTCCTATGTATTATTATTATAGGTTTTTCATTTGGTATTATATCTCTCACTAGCCATGATTCCCGCCATTTATTGACCATCTCTAGACATGTCCAGATGTGTTGTTATTGCCCCTCTTTGTCTGATACATTTAATTATCTATTCCTGCGGAGATCTTTGTATTTCTCTATTAGGCCTATATTATTTTATATTACCTATTCCCCTTTTATTGTAGAACTAATTATTCCAATATAGTTATACCTCCCCGCCACCTCGCTACTTACATATGTTTCAAGCACTATCAGTATACAGCTTTTCTCTTTGATATTGAGGTTAGATAAAGGTTTCAGTTATAGATGTATGTTATATCTCAGAGTAAACTTTGTAAAGCAGTTCCTATGGTATGTTAGACTCTCCATTGTACACGTTGCTTAGGATTAGCCCTTTATTATTTGTGTTCTCCTAGTAAGCCTCACATATATATATGATACTGTTATTATAATGGTGGATGTCCAGATTTGTGATGTGCATAGGGACAAGGCTCTCTCTTTAGTTGGTTATGGACACACCTTATTACATGCTTGTCTCTCTGTCTATAACTAAAAGCTGCAAGTATCCACTAGCAATGTTCAAGTTCATAGTTAGCTCTCTATAGATAGCCCATATTTCCTAAATGTTGTGAAGTTATCTCTTTTCCTTTGGGCCCTCAGTTTGCTGGATAAACTGAGGATGCTCTTATCCCCCACAATCTCTACTCCAGCTAGATAGCTTATTTCTTTTTTACACACAGAGAGCAGTCCTATTCCCTATTAGTAAGCAGGGTATATTGTTTGAGGATGATAGGGTCCATTTATAGATGCTGTTGGGCCGTGTCTACTGGGAAAGCACGGTCCAGCATATAAGTTTTTCAAAAGCCCTGAGATCCTACTCCATTCCATTTCACATCGCCCTGTAGTTTATATTCTTAAGATAAATTATCTGGCTCCGCCCCCCCCCTTCCCTTCCCCTCTCCCCTATCCCCCCCATTATGAGCGGCTCTTGCCCGCTGCATCCCTCATCCCCCTATATACGCAGGCCTATGGGAGGCCTGATAAATGCCAGCTCCCTTCCTCTCACTATTTTCAGCGTATAGAATACCCCTTATTTGAGAGTAGGGACTATTAGTTTCCTGTATTATAAAACTGAGACTTCATTTCTATATGCCCCAGTCACACATGTTTTGATCTCACTGTGCGCATTCTGTATTTAAGGTCATAAAGTCGGTGCTATAATTTACGTCAAATGATATCTCTCTGTTCTCAACCCTGATATCTTTCATATCTTTGACTTCTATTATTATATAAATATTGAAACTCTATTGTCTAGATAATATTTTGACAAATCCTATATTAGCACATCAATGTCTTAATTCTTATGTACCTTTCATATGTGATTTGTAACAGTTTTTTTTTTTTTTCTTTTGTATTTGTCTTGTGCTGGGACTCACTCCCTTTTCTGTTACTTTTATCCATTGTCTCAATAAAAAATTATTTAAAAAAAAAAAAAAAAAAAAAAAAGTTACATGTAACACCTAGGTTATCAATTTGTTAGACAATAGCAATACAATTCATTCTTTCTTTAAGACAATTCTCTGGGAATTATTCTGGTAAAATATAGTTTGTGGTTTTTCTAATCTGTATTATTGTTGTGTGGTTACCAGAAAATAAATATTATGTCATGAGGAGCTGAGATAGTGTAATTATGAAATCAGCAGCCATCCTATATTATAAAAGACAAGAGTTTGTCTGAAGCCGTCATGCTCAGTTCAGACAAACACTTGCAGCTGATCGCACGCGCACCCACCCGACAGCAGCGCGAGGACCGGGCAGCACAGCTGATCGCACGCGCAGGGGTGAATCAAAGCAGCGCGAGGACCGGCAAGTGGAGGCGCACAGGAGAGAGAGAGAGAGAGATATTAAATATAACACAACACGGCCCGTGTGAACGGGCTTTAGGACTAGTATTAGTATATTTCTGCATCTCACCAATAACTGTGCTCAAACAGTGATGCAATTGCATATTGTCTTATTGAATATATATATATACATGCAATTGCATATTGTCTCATTGATTTTATATATAATATATATATACACACATACATATATATTCCTATATTATTGTTTTTTGAGCATCTTACAATTTTGGTCAGCTCTACTGTTCATTTTATCAACAATGGTTATATATATATATATATATATGTGTGTGTGTGTATATATGTGTGTGTATATATATATATATATATATATATATGTATATATATATATATATATATATATATATATATATATATATATGTATGTATATATATATGTATGTATATATATGTGTGTGTGTGTGTGTGTGTGTACAGAGGCGTAACTAGAAACCACAGGGCCCAGGTGTAAGAATCTAAGAAGGTGGGCCCCCCACCACCCCTCCCCCTCCAAAAAAAGGTGAATTTAATACATTTTATTTTTTTTACATTTAACACAGAAAAAAATGTTAATCAGATTACATGTCTGCAAAAGGAGGTACCCTGTGCCCACAGTCTGTGAGATAGTCTGACCCCCTATTTTTTATATATATATATATATATATATATATATATATATATATATATATATATATATATATATATATATATATATATATATATATATATAGTGTCACTATTTAACCCCCCCAGTACTGTATATAGTAAGTTAGTGACACAGTCTGTAATCTGCCGGTGAAATGGCTGGCCTGACCCTTCCCGCCCAGTACTTTATAAAGTGACCACAGTAGTCAGTGACATGGTCCACCCCCCCATACTGTATATAGTGGTACTGTATAGTGACACTGTTTACCCCCTGCCCCCCCACCCCCCCATGCTGTAGTAACAAGGTCTGTAATTTGCTGGTTCCACAAACATACACAAACATGCATAAATACACACACAGTCACATACATACACACACACACACATAAACACCAATGGGTAAAACAGAAACACTAACCCCTGTAGTCATGTCACACTCAAATGATATCAGTGCAGGCAGTGGAAGGTTAACATTTTTTATTAAAAAAAAAAAAAAATTATTAAAAAAAAAAAATATTTATTTTTTTTAAGCTGGGCCCCCCGCCCTCAGGGGCCCAGTTGCACCTGCGACCTCTGCACCCCCTGTAGTTTTGCCCCTGTGTGTGTATGTATATATATATATATATATATATATATATATCTATATATGTGTGTGTGTGTATATATATATATATATATATATATATATATATATATATATATATATATATATATATATATATAATGTTATGGTCTGTCAGTATATTGACGTATCCCCTAAGCATTGGCACTAATCTGTATTTCTGATATTTTTTGTCTAATGTACTTTAAAAGTATTTTAGTTTTATATTATTTTTAGAAAATACATTTCATATGCAATATTCTCCATGATTCCTTATTCAAAAATAGTGAATTCAGTGTATTTAATAATGCATAATATTATCAGCTTATATTGCATTGAGCTAACTAATACCACATTAAAAGCACTATGTCCTTATGATTCCATCACAACATGAATAGTTGTGACTGCTATGTGTCACCCTCCCCTTTCATTGTCTGTTGTGCCATTTGAAACAGAAAATATTTTTTTCAAATTAATCAACAAATCAATTTGCATTGTCATTCCCCTAAAGAACTGGCGCACCACACATTAGTTTCTGTTTCACGTCTGCTACACAGCTATTCTGTTTCTAGAAAGCCAGTGACTGCCTGCCAGCTCTCTGCAAGGTCCATGTACCTGATGTTTTCCATTGAAGGGCAGTAGGTGCTAATAAGAATATCCCACCAGTAGGGTAACTTTCCTTTCGGAGGTCAGCAGTGCTTAGATTCATCAGGTTGACATTTCATGCTGGTGGGTCATGAACTGTTGATAATAGCATTAAATAGTGATTCAGTTGCAGCAGGAAGCACAACTCATTAAGCAGCTACTATTAAATCATCACTGCAAACACTTCACAGCTCCCTGTATTATGCCAGAGAAAAACACAGGTCACTTTTCTCTCTTCCTCTTCTTGTATGGGAAAGAGTGCTTATGGTTTCAAGAAAGTAAAAGTTTGTGTTTTCAATTAGGGTTTTTTGTAGGACATACCTGTATTTATTAATATGTATTTAATAATGATATAAATTATTTTGTGTTTTAGAACCATTTGGTTTATATGGAATAGATGTTGAATTAACTACTTGATGCTACTATGGTATATTCATTTTAGGATTCTGGATAATAATTTTTAGGAAAAGGTTGTTCAACAAAAAAACCTAAAGAATTACTCTTCCTTCTCTAATTTTCCATACCATTCCATTTACATTATACAAATCTTTTCTGTAACTAACTCATTATTAACCTCTCTGCGTGGATCAGTGTGTATATTTCAGGATCAGTGTGTATATGTTGATCTCTGGTACTTATGTTGATGAGGATTTGCTTATCTAAATGTCAATTTTCTGAGATTTGGTTTTTTGGAGAATTTGTATTTCTAAACTTTAGTCACCGACACTGAAGAATATTGATGGGAAAAGCATGTTTATTGGAAAATATGAATAATTTTGGATTTAAAGGATGTTTAATACAGTGAGATGTCTGCGGTGAGTCGTCTAACCCAGTGTTACGAGGTTCTAGAGATGGCCAGATAATAGAAGAAATCAACTAAGTGGTATAAAGAGACATATGATGTGTATAGAGATAGAGGTTGATTGACTTGTTTTATTTGATGAAATATATGAAGTATAATAGCACAAATGCCATTGGGGGGAAAAAAGCACATTAGCCCTGGTTGCTGAAGACAATTTTAAATTTGTTTAGTTTACAGTTATGCTATACCTGTGTGTTATATTGGTTCATCATTAACAACTAACCAGCATTTATACAATTGTATTGTATTCCAGTATATAATTAGGTACAGCTTACATTATGAAGTATGAATAGGGTGGAAAAGCAATATGAATGCATGTCAGAAGAAGACAGCAGCAGCTGTAGTGTAGACATGGGTTGAGATAAGAATAGCTGCAGAATAATGAATGTGAGAAAAATCCATATATGTAGAATGATGGGTTTATTGTGGGAAGTGTTGTCATGAACCGGTGAGGTTTTAGGGAAAATATAAATATATCTGAAGGCCAAGAGCGAGCATTATAAGGTTACCATGACAAAAGGTGATATTAAATGGCATGGCCATGAAGTAACTGGTAGAGCAGGTGCTTTAGAGATGAGATGTAAAAAAAAAATACTTTGGTGCTTAGAACAAGTAAATGATAAATGGAATAAATGCTAAAAGCAACACTCTCAAAAATCACAAGGGGCATAGGATTGTCAAGGACACTTTACATCTAAATGTTAGTTTTTTTTCTTTAAAAACGTGAATTTAAATGAAAAATCTGCAACTAATAAAAGCTGTATCGGGTTTTTACGTCCTACTGATGCTCATTGACTTTCTTCTGAAGTTTATTGGTTGATAGGTACTTCCTGCTACAGCTCACTGGACATTAGTAGCCATACGCCAAATAGTAGGTGTAATAGTTTATTTTTAAACTTTAATAAACAAATGTTACTTTGTCAGCTATTGTATTTGCAAATGCAGCATGCTGCAGCTTACAAATAGTTTATATCTGCATTAAATAAAAAGGCTGGTCCTTTTTCACTTTATTTCATTTTGCCATAATTATTTTGTGAAGATAACACATTTGCAGCTGACTTCAGCCTGTTTTAGTAAGACTGTAAATGATTCTCTTAAAATATTAAAGAGTTAATTAGCTCAGCTGCTTTTTGAAATGTGAATCTTTGGCTTGACATTAAAGAAACAAAACAGCTTGAAGAATGGACCACTAGAGGTCACTATTTAGTAATCCAGTTCTAATGAACTAGAACTGTCACAGAGACTAATAAATGAGCGCATGCTTTTGGTAATTATGAATGCCTAGCTAATCATTCAATGACAAGTTTGCAGAGGCAGCAGTATTGTGTGTGTTACATGCACAGATATGCTAATGCACCGCTGCATTTCTTGAGATGAGGGCCTTCCATCATTAGAGTTATTTATTATCAGGAACTCTGTTCATCTAATCCTAATTACTGATGATGAGAAATAATTAACATCCTTACCCTCTATTGTGTCCATAGATAAAAAAGGCAAAATGTTATTTCTATGTTATTGTTTTAAGGCATAGATGAATCTGAATATTATATTTTATTGCAGAGGGGAAATTCATGTGATCACAACAGAGAAACTAAATAGGGGACTTGTGGTGGATGAGCAATTATCAATAGATCTTCAGCATTCATGGTAGAAGTCTTACAAGATGGAGAAATATAATTTATTTTGTCAATTCCGACAGAGCAAACCATTTAAAAAAAGTTCCAATTTACTTCTATTGTCAAATTTGCTTTGTTCCCATTAAATTCTGTTTTGAAGAGATACCTAGGTAGGTATCTGGAGCATTACAAGACAGTAAATAGCGCTGCCCTCTACTGCTCTTGCTAATGGATAACATTCTTGCAAAACTACTGCCTTATAGTGCTCCAGAAATGGGCAGGCTCCCGAGCATAAGTCCCTGCTTTCTTTCATGTAATTAGCAAGAGTCCATGAGCTAGTGACGTATGGGATATACATTCCTACCAGGAGGGGCAAAGTTTCCCAAACCTCAAAATGCCTACAAATACACCCCTCACCACACCCACAAATCAGTTTTACAAACTTTGCCTCCTATGGAGGTGGTGAAGTAAGTTTGTGCTAGATTCTACGTTGATATGCGCTCCGCAGCAGGTTGGAGCCCGGTTTTCCTCTCAGCGTGCAGTGAATGTCAGAGGGATGTGAGGAGAGTATTGCCTGTTTGAATTCAATGATCTCCTTCTACGGGGTCTATTTCATAGGTTCTCTGTTATCGGTCGTAGAGATTCATCTCTTACCTCCCTTTTCAGATCGACGATATACTCATATATATACCATTTCCTCTGCTGATTTTCGTTTCAGTACTGGTTTGGCTTTCTACAAACATGTAGATGAGTGTCCTGGGGTAAGTAAGTCTTATTTTCTGTGACACTCTAAGCTATGGTTGGGCACTTTTTTAATAAAGTTCTAAATATATGTATTCAAACATTTATTTGCCTTGACTCAGGATGTTAAACATTCCTTATTTTCAGACAGTCAGTTTCATATTTGGGATAATGCATTTGAATCAATCATTTTTCTTACCTTAAAAATGTGACTTTTTTTCCCTGTGGGCTGTTAGGCTCGCGGGGGCTGAAAATGCTTCATTTTATTGCGTCATTCTTGGCGCGGACTTTTTTGGCGCAAAAAATCTTTTCTGTTTCCGGCGTCATACGTGTCGCCGGAAGTTGCGTCATTTTTGACGTTCTTTTGTGTGATGATAGCAGGATGTGATGTCACTAGCATGTGGGCGGGGCTTAGGTCCGGTGTCTGTGTCGCAGTTAGTTTAGTACAATCAACCTGTCTGGATGTGTATTGCTATGCTCTGTAATAAAATAGAGTTGTACCATCATTGCTGTGTCCTGCATATGTCCTGCATCTCATGACATGGTGTCAGAAGTTCTGGACTACGCTTCTGTTTCTGATGATAACGATGTCAAAGTTTACCCCACCTGAGCCTTTTGACTTTTCTCAGCCTGCAGCTTGGCCCACATGGCGTCAGCGGTTTCAGCGCTTCAGGATTGCATCCAAACTGAACAAGGAGAGTGGTGAAGTACAAGTTAATTCTCTTTTATACTCTATGGGGAAAGATGTAGAGCCAGTGTTCAATGCTTTTACTTTCCAAGAAGGGGAAGAAGTTAACTTTGATATAGTTATGGATAAACTCAGTGCCCACTTTGTGCCCAAAAGAAATGTGATTCATGAGAGAGCTTGTTTTCACAAACGTAATCAGCGTGTGGGAGAATCTGTGGAGTCATTTGTGCGCAGCCTGTATGAATTAGCTGAATTCTGTGAGTTTGGTGTTGCTAAAGAAGAGCAAATCAGAGACAGAATAGTTATTGGAATTGCAGATGCTGAAGTCTCCCTGAAGCTGCAGTTAGAGCCTGATTTAACATTAGACGGGGCTATTAGGATGGCCCGCCAGAGTGAACTGGTGAAAAAGCAAAGTGCTGATCTGAGGTCTGAGAGTATTGTGGATGAAGTGCAACAGTCTAGGAAAATTACTAGTGAAAGGCACAGTGTGAGCGGTAGATCTAAAGTACTGGAAAGGCCTAGAAGTGGATGGGCGCAACATGGCCGATGCACACGGTGCTACCGGGCTCATGATCAGAGTGCTATATGCCCGGCCAGAGATAAAAGATGCAGAAAATGTAACAGAATAGGCCATTTTGAAGTGGTGTGTAAAACTGAATACATTAAGGAGATGCAGGTGGACAGTGACCAGGAGGGTCAGGAAGTGTCTTTTGTGGGGTCTGTTGTGGAACGGACAAGCTCAGAGGAAGATTGGAAAGTTACCTTTACTGTAATGGGAGCCAATGTTGATTTTAAGATTGACACAGGAGCTGATATCACTGTAATGTCTTTTGCTGAATTTATGAAACTGCCTCGACAGCCCCAGCTGGCGAAGGTTACTACAAATGTTCATAGTCCTGGTGGCCGCATTGATTGTGTGGGGAAATTTCTTGCCAGCTGTGAGTATAAACAAAGGAAGTTCACCATGTGGGTGCATGTGATCCGAGGTCAGTGTGTTAACAGTTTATTGAGCAGAAAAGCAGCCTGTGACTTGGGCCTCGTGGCCAGAGTGAATGAGATCTCTGAAGATATGTTTGGCGAGTTGGGCCTACTGAGCTGCAAACCTGTCCGTATAGCACTTAAAAGTGACGCAGTCCCGTATAGTATTTCTACTCCTCGTAGAATTCCGTTCCCGCTCATGCCTCAAGTGGAGAAAGAGCTCATGCGCATGAAGTCTATGGGGGTTATTGAAGAGGTTGTTGAAGCAACTGATTGGTGTGCCCCCATTGTTCCAGTTGCAAAGAAAAACGGAAAGGTGCGCATCTGTGTGGACCTGAAAAGGTTGAATGAGGCAGTGAAGAGGGAGAGATTTGTGCTGCCGACACTGGAAGATATAGCCCCGAAGTTGGCTGGGGCGAAGTTCTTTTCCACATTAGACGCTTCTAGCGGCTTTTGGCAGATCCCCCTGGATCCAAAGTGCCGCAAACTGACTACCTTTATCACTCCGGTAGGTCGGTTCTGTTTCTGCAGACTTCCCTTTGGGATATCCTCCGCTCCGGAGATCTTTCAGAGGGAAATGAGTTCTCTCCTGAGTGGCCACGTGGGCACAGCAGTCGTAATGGACGACATTCTAGTGTATGGGTCTACAGTGGAGGAGCATGATCAGCGTTTGAGTTGTGTGCTGCAGGCTATCAAAGAGTCTGGGCTGAAGCTGAATAAAGAAAAATGTCATTTTAGGAAAACTGAATTATGCTACTTTGGGCATATCATCAACGGGGATGGCATCAAGCCGGACCCCGAGAAAATTCGGGCTATCGAACAGATGAAAAGCCCTTCTGATGTACATGAGCTGAGACAGATATTGGGCCTTGTAAATTACGTGGGCAAGTTTCTTCCAGATTTATCTACAGTTTTGCACCCTATCACAGAGTTGCTTAAGAAAGATGTTGCCTGGGTCTGGGGACCCTCACAAGAAAAAGCGTTCCTGCATGCTAAGTCCCTGCTGGGGTCTGCCCCAGTGCTGGGGTTCTACGACCCTTCAAAAAAGACTGTGGTTAGTGCTGATGCAAGCAGTTATGGGTTGGGGGCTGCACTCCTGCAACTGAATGACAACAAACTACAGCCCATCGCCTACTGTTCCCGCACACTGACGGCTGCGGAGTCAAAATACGCTCAAATTGAGAAAGAGTGCCTGGCTGCAGTTTGGGCCTGTGAGCGCTTTCAGCGTTATCTAGTGGGTTTGGAGAAATTTAGTCTGGAAACTGACCACAAACCGCTAGTCCCTCTTATCAATTCTTATGACATCGACAAAACACCCTTGAGATGCCAGAGACTTTTAATGAGACTACTCAGGTTCAATGTTCAGGCAGTGCATGTGCCGGGGAAGCAGCTGGTTGTGGCAGATACACTGTCCAGGCTCCCGCTGGCTGCTGCTGAAGAATCCTCCACAGAGTCGGATGTAAAAGTGTATGTTGATTCAGTTCTGGCCTCTAAGTCCATTTCTTCAAGGAAACTGGAAGAGATAAAGAAAGAGACATATTTGGACACAGATCTGCAAGAAGTTATAAGGTACATAAGAGATGGCTGGCCCGAGAGCCGGGCAGCCTGGATGTCTTTAAATGCTTACCAGCCAGAGAGGTCACAGCTCACGGAGCTGGAGGGGTTGGTACTGTTCCAAGACCGTATTGTAATTCCTGTCAGCATGAGGAAGGAGATGTTAAACAGGATTCACGATGGCCACTTAGGCATTACAAAGTGCAGAGAAAGAGCAGCTACAGCTGTGTGGTGGCCTGGGATCAGCTCCGACATTGCAAATCACGTGTCTAAATGTGCCTTTTGCCGGGAACGCCGGCCTACTCAGAGAAGGGAGCCCTTAATGTCTACTCCGCTGCCTGCGGGGCCGTGGCAGAAAATAGCTGCTGATTTGTGCGAACTGCACGGGAAAAAGTTTCTTGTTGTTATCGACTACTATTCCAGGTATTTGGAAATAGCACCCCTGAATGATATCACAAGTGAGGCCGTTATCATTCGCCTGAAGAGCTTGTTCGCCCGCTGGGGCATTCCAATGGAGCTGGTGAGTGATAATGGCATGCAGTTCGCTTCTACAGAGTTCAGTGCTTTCAGCAGGGAATATGATTTTGTACATTCCACGTCAAGTCCACATTATCCGCAGGCCAACGGAATGGCTGAAAGGGCAGTTCAAACAACAAAATTCATCCTAAAGCAATCTGAACCGTACCTAGCCCTCTTGTCATACAGGGCGACGCCCATTCAAGCCACCGGGTTTAGCCCGGCACAGCTGATGCTAGGACGCCAGATTCGCACCACTTTACCCTCAGTGGGTGTCTTCAAGCCGCCTGGCCCTGTTCCTCGGGACGAAGTCCTTAGGAGGGATGAAGAGGCCAAAAAGGGTTATCGTTTCTTCTACGACAGGAGACATTCTGTCAGGCCTTTACAGGAACTGAAAGCGGGCCAAAGTGTCAGAATTAAACTGGATGATGAGAAGAAATGGAAGACGCCTGCTACGGTAGTGGGCCGCTCTCCAGAACCAAGGTCTTACACAGTCCTTACAGAGGGAGGGACGGTTACACGCCGTAACCGAAGACATCTTCAGCCTGTACCTGAGAGTCTGGAACCGGATACCTCAGTACCACCGCCGGTGGGATCTCCTGTTCTAAGAGAGGTGCCTTCCCCTCAGCAAGATCATAGCGGGGATATATCTTTGCCTCCAGCAGACTCTTGTTCACCATCTTCTGTATCAGAGGACAGTTCATGCAAAGTTACATCAAGCGGAAGAGTGGTGAGGCTTCCGGCCCGATACAGGGACTGACTTTAGCTAGAACAGTGACCGGAAGTATGGGCAGAATAATCCCATGGTCACTGTGGACTAGGGTAGTCTACCCCGATGTCCAAGTCAGGATGTAATTTATTTGTTCATGTTTTCTAATCTATCTGTTTTTATAATGTTCTAAAACAAAATGTTGTTGTATACCCTGTTGGTGTACTTTGTTATTTAATATATGCGAATGTATGCTTTGCCTTTGAAAAAGGGGAAGATGTGATGATAGCAGGATGTGATGTCACTAGCATGTGGGCGGGGCTTAGGTCCGGTGTCTGTGTCGCAGTTAGTTTAGTACAATCAACCTGTCTGGATGTGTATTGCTATGCTCTGTAATAAAATAGAGTTGTACCATCATTGCTGTGTCCTGCATATGTCCTGCATCTCATGACACTTTTGCGCCAAAAATGTCAGTGTTCCGGACGTGGCGTCATTTTTGGCGCCAAATAATGTGGGCGTCTTATTTGGCGCTAAAAAAATATGGGCGTCGCTTTTGTCTCCACATTATTTAAGTCTCATTTTTCTTTGCTTCTGGTTGCTAGAAGCTTGTTCCTTGGCATTTTTTCCCATTCCTGAAACTGTCATTTAAGGAATTTGATCAATTTTGCTTTGTATGTTGTTTTTTCTCTTACATATTGCAAGATGTCTCACGTTGCATCTGAGTCAGAAGATACTTCAGGAAAATCGCTGTCTGGTGCTGGAACTACCAAAGCTAAGTGTATCTGCTGTAAACTTTTGGTAGCTGTTCCTCCAGCTGTTGTTTGTATTAATTGTCATGACAAACTTGTTAATGCAGATAATATTTCCTTTAGTAATGTACCATTACCTGTTGCAGTTCCATCAACATCTAATGTTCAGAGTGTTCCTGATAACATAAGAGATTTTGTTTCTGAATCCATCAAGAAGGCTATGTCTGTTATTCCTCCTTCTAGTAAACATAAAAAATCTTTTAAAACTTCTCTTTATACAGATGAATTTTTAAATGAACATCATCATTCTGATTCTAATGACTCTTCTGGTTCAGAGGATTCTGTCTCAGAGGTTGATGCTGATAAATCTTCATATTTATTTAAAATGGAATTTATTCATTCTTTACTTAAAGAAGTACTTATTGCTTTAGAAATTGAGGATTCTGGTCCTCTTGATACTAAATCTAAACGTTTAGATAAGGTCTTTAAATCTCCTGTGGTTATTCCAGAAGTGTTTCCTGTTCCTGGTGCTATTTCTGAAGTAATTTCCAGAGAATGGAATAATTTGGGTAATTCATTTACTCCTTCTAAACGTTTTAAGCAATTATATCCTGTGCCGTCTGACAGATTAGAATTTTGGGACAAAATCCCTAAAGTTGATGGGGCTATTTCTACCCTTGCTAAACGTACTACTATTCCTACGTCAGATGGTACTTCGTTTAAGGATCCTTTAGATAGGAAAATTGAATCCTTTCTAAGAAAAGCTTATCTGTGTTCAGGTAATCTTCTTAGACCTGCTATATCATTGGCTGATGTTGCTGCAGCTTCAACTTTTTGGTTGGAAACTTTAGCGCAACAAGTAACAGATCATGATTCTCATAATATTATTATTCTTCTTCAACATGCTAATAATTTTAACTGTGATGCCATTTTTGATATTATCAGAGTTGATGTCAGGTTTATGTCTCTAGCTATTTTAGCTAGAAGAGCTTTATGGCTTAAAACTTGGAATGCTGATATGTCTTCTAAATCAACTCTACTTTCCATTTCTTTCCAGGGTAACAAATTATTTGGTTCTCAGTTGGATTCTATTATCTCAACTGTTACTGGTGGGAAAGGAACTTTTTTACCACAGGATAAAAAATCTAAGGGTAAAAACAGGGCTAATAATCGTTTTCGTTCCTTTCGTTTCAACAAAGAACAAAAGCCTGATCCTTCATCCTCAGGAGCAGTTTCAGTTTGGAAACCATCTCCAGTCTGGAATAAATCCAAGCCTTCTAGAAAAGCAAAGCCAGCTTCTAAGTCCACATGAAGGTGCGGCCCTCATTCCAGCTCAGCTGGTAGGGGGCAGGTTACGTTTTTTCAAAGAAATTTGGATCAATTCTGTTCACAATCTTTGGATTCAAAACATTGTTTCAGAAGGGTACAGAATTGGTTTCAAGATAAGACCTCCTGCAAAGAGATTTTTTCTTTCCCGTGTCCCAGTAAATCCAGTGAAAGCTCAAGCATTTCTGAAATGTGTTTCAGATCTAGAGTTGGCTGGAGTAATTATGCCAGTTCCAGTTCTGGAACAGGGGCTGGGGTTTTATTCGAATCTCTTCATTGTACCAAAGAAGGAGAATTCCTTCAGACCAGTTCTGGATCTAAAAATATTGAATCGTTATGTAAGGATACCAACGTTCAAAATGGTAACTGTAAGGACTATCTTGCCTTTTGTTCAGCAAGGGCATTATATGTCCACAATAGATTTACAGGATGCATATCTGCATATTCCGATTCATCCAGATCATTTTCAGTTCCTGAGATTCTCTTTCCGGGGCAAGCATTACCAGTTTGTGGCTCTGCCGTTTGGCCTAGCTACAGCTCCAAGAATTTTTACAAAGGTTCTCGGTGCCCTTCTGTCTGTAATCAGAGAACAGGGTATTGTGGTATTTCCTTATTTGGACGATATCTTGGTACTTGCTCAGTCTTCACATTTAGCAGAATCTCATACGAATCGACTTGTGTTGTTTCTTCAAGATCATGGTTGGAGGATCAATTCACTAAAAAGTTAATTGATTCCTCAGACAAGGGTAACCGTTCTGGGTTTCCAGATAGATTCAGTGTCCATGACTCTGTCTTTGACAGACAAGAGACGTCTAAAATTGATTTCAGCTTGTCGAAACCTTCAGTCACAGTCATTCCCTTCGGTAGCCTTATGCATGGAAATTCTAGGTCTTATGACTGCTGCATCGGATGCGATCCCCTTTGCTCGTTTTCACATGCGACCTCTTCAGCTCTGTATGCTGAATCAATGGTGCAGGGATTACACAAAGATATCTCAATTAATATCTTTAAAACCGATTGTACGACACTCTCTAACGTGGTGGACAGATCACCATCGTTTAATTCAGGGGGCTTCTTTTGTTCTTCCGACCTGGACTGTAATTTCAACAGATGCAAGTCTTACAGGTTGGGGAGCTGTGTGGGGATCTCTGACGGCACAAGGAGTTTGGGAATCTCAGGAGGTGAGATTACCGATCAATATTTTGGAACTCCGTGCAATTTTCAGAGCTCTTCAGTCTTGGCCTCTTCTGAAGAGAGAATCGTTCATTTGTTTTCAGACAGACAATGTCACAACTGTGGCATACATCAATCATCAAGGAGGGACTCACAGTCCTCAGGCTATGAAAGAAGTATCTCGAATTCTGGTTTGGGCGGAATTCAGCTCCTGTCTAATCTCTGCGGTTCATATCCCAGGTATAGACAATTGGGAAGCGGATTATCTCAGTCGCCAAACGTTGCATCCGGGCGAATGGTCTCTTCACCCAGAGGTATTTCTTCAGATTGCTCAAATGTGGGAACTTCCAGAAATAGATCTGATGGCATCTCATCTAAACAAGAAACTTCCCAGGTATCTGTCCAGATCCCGGGATCCTCAGGCGGAGGCAGTGGATGCATTATCACTTCCTTGGAAGTATCATCCTGCCTATATCTTTCCGCCTCTAGTTCTTCTTCCAAGAGTAATCTCCAAGATTCTGAAGGAATGCTCGTTTGTTCTGCTGGTAGCTCCGGCATGGCCTCACAGGTTTTGGTATGCGGATCTTGTCCTGATGGCCTCTTGCCATCCGTGGACTCTTCCGTTAAGACCAGACCTTCTGTCGCAAGGTCCTTTTTTCCATCAGGATCTCAAATCCTTAAATTTAAAGGTATGGAGATTGAACGCTTGATTCTTGGTCAAAGAGGTTTCTCTGACTCTGTGATTAATACTATGTTACAGGCTCGTAAATCTGTATCTAGAGAGATATATTATAGAGTCTGGAAGACTTATATTTCTTGGTGTCTTTCTCATCATTTTTCTTGGCATTCTTTTAGAATTCCGAGAATTTTACAGTTTCTTCAGGATGGTTTAGATAAAGGTTTGTCCGCAAGTTCTTTGAAAGGACAAATCTCTGCTCTTTCTGTTCTTTTTCACAGAAAGATTGCTAATCTTCCTGATATTCATTGTTTTGTACAAGCTTTGGTTCGTATAAAACCTGTCATTAAGTCAATTTCTCCTCCTTGGAGTTTGAATTTGGTTCTGGGGGCTCTTCAAGCTCTTCCTTTTGAACCCATGCATTCTTTGGACATTAAATTACTTTCTTGGAAAGTTTTGTTCCTTTTGGCGATCTCTTCTGCCAGAAGAGTCTCTGAATTATCTGCTCTTTCTTGTGAGTCTCCTTTTCTGATTTTTCATCAGGATAAGGCAGTGTTGCGAACTTCTTTTGAATTTTTACCTAAGGTTGTGAATTCCAACAACATTAGTAGAGAAATTGTGGTTCCCTCATTATGTCCTAATCCTAAGAATTCTAAGGAGAAATCGTTGCATTCTTTGGATGTTGTTAGAGCTTTGAAATATTATGTTGAAGCTACTAAGTCTTTCCGAAAGACTTCTAGTCTATTTGTTATCTTTTCCTGTTCTAGAAAAGGCCAGAAAGCTTCTGCCATTTCTTTGGCATCTTGGTTGAAATCTTTAATTCATCATGCCTATGTCGAGTCGGGTAAAACTCAGCCTCAAAGGATTACAGCTCATTCTACTAGGTCAGTTTCTACTTCCTGGGCATTTAGGAATGAAGCTTCGGTTGATCAGATTTGCAAAGCAGCAACTTGGTCCTCTTTGCATACTTTTACTAAATTCTACCATTTTGATGTATTTTCTTCTTCTGAAGCAGTTTTTGGTAGAAAAGTACTTCAGGCAGCGGTTTCAGTTTGAATCTTCTGTTTATGTTTTTCATTAAACTTTATTTTGGGTGTGGATTATTTTCATCAGGAATTGGCTTTCTTTATTTTATCCCTCCCTCTCTAGTGACTCTTGCGTGGAAAGATCCACATCTTGGGTAGTCATTATCCCATACGTCACTAGCTCATGGACTCTTGCTAATTACATGAAAGAAAACATAATTTATGTAAGAACTTACCTGATAAATTCATTTCTTTCATATTAGCAAGAGTCCATGAGGCCCACCCTTTTTTGTGGTGGTTATGATTTTTTTGTATAAAGCACAATTATTCCAATTCCTTATTTTATATGCTTTCGCACTTTTTTCTTATCACCCCACTTCTTGGCTATTCGTTAAACTGATTTGTGGGTGTGGTGAGGGGTGTATTTGTAGGCATTTTGAGGTTTGGGAAACTTTGCCCCTCCTGGTAGGAATGTATATCCCATACGTCACTAGCTCATGGACTCTTGCTAATATGAAAGAAATGAATTTATCAGGTAAGTTCTTACATAAATTATGTTTTTCAACAAAAGATACAAAGAGAATGAAGACAAATTGATAATAGAAGTCAATTAGAAATGTGTTTCAAATTGCATGCTCTATCTCAATCATGAAGGAAACTGTTGGCTTTCATGTCCCTTTAATAATAAGACATTGTCAGCAAAAATAGCTTTCACTTTTTGAAATGCTGTACACATTTTGCAAATAAACTAAGCTTGGACCCAAATCATATTCAAAATGAGTGCAGTCTTTTTGAGAAACTATGGCTGGCTTATAATGTAGCAAAATGCACCTTAAAAGGGTATAAACCTACAAAAAAAATGCTCTTGTATATTAGAATGTTTTTTATTATTGCACTTTTCCTTGTGTGTAACTGTGTTTAACTCATGCCATGAGATTAAACACATACATCCAGCTCCAGAGCAACAATGCCCTACTGGGATTTAGATGAACACATCTTGGAGAGATGACAAGAGTCATAGGTGTAAAACCACCATTCGCCTGCTAACTCCCAGTAGTTCATTGCTGTGGCATATGTACATGTTTTTTAACAAAGGATAGCAAGAAAACAAAGTCAATTTAATTGCATAAGTGAAGTTAAAAGTGTTTTAAAATGACATGCGCTGCCTGAAAGTTTCATTTTGACTTTCCTATGCCTTTAAGACCCAGAACCTGCTGTGTAACTATACAGTACCCAAAGTTATGTGTACAGCGCATGGTTGCATGGTATTATAATAAGTCATCTCTCAGTACTCCTCTACCATTCCCTATTAGCACCACACAGTGCTCTATTCTGCAGCTTGCTTATTCCTTTTATTTGTCTTTGGATTAAATGTTTGTTCTTTGTGTACATTTGTAGCATTTCATTTTCAAAATTATTCAAGTTTGTTTATATAGAATTTTATTTTTACTTTTCTTAATAACAATTAAAACAATTTCACTGACTTTGCATGTAAAAAGTATTTAGACCTAGTCCCATGATATGAAACAAGGTTTTAGCTGATTACTGGCCAATAGCGATTAAAACCAAAAAGATGATTAGGCACAGACAGTACTTGCAAATGGAAGTAAGAACCTTACAAGTGACTTGATCAATAATCGGTGAATTGCTTGGTTCTTTTATTGCAACTCCACTAGGTATGCTCTTTGAGTTTTTAAAATTATTTGTTCACATTTTATTTTAATACACAATAAAAGAAATGGCTTTTTAGAGATGTGTTCATACTGATAATTAAATGGGGTTTTTTTGCACAGTGATTAGGTATATGGCAAAGTACATTTGTGTGGGACATGATGGTCTATACTCTATATGCTTGAAATGGTTTTGGGTTATGTACATCTGGCGAAATCACTGTACATATATTAAAAACAAAGTATTTATGGGACAATGACAACAGGGAGTTTGCAAGCATAATGATTTCCTTTACAAGATGTTCTCATACAATATTGTGGTCACATTTTTGCAATGCCCTGTCTTATGTTGGCTACTTGGTTTGGGCCACTCTATTGTTGCTTCATCATGTCGGTGACTATTCTAGGGTCCCACAGTAAAGTTGTTAGATAATGTTGGGGTTGGGTTGAGGCTATGTTAATGTTGGCTACTGAGGAGGGTGCTTCAGCCCTCTTCTTTATTTTCATTAAAACTTATTGCGTCACGCAAAATCTATGCTTCTCTGCATTCATTACAAAATGTTTTATTTCCCGCAAGATTTTTATCTAGCGGGATTTTGAATGCCATATGATTTCAGGATAGTAAGCTGGTATGTTCTTTTTATTGGGATTTATTGACTAGAAACAGATTTGAACAAACAGAAAAATGCTCAAATCCCCTGAGAATGATAAACAATATCATTTATTTTTTTCTTTTTATTTCAAGTGTGCAAAATAAAAAAAATATGCTGTACCCAGTGGAGCTTGTTTATTTGTCACCAGTGTAGTACCTAATTACTTCCTTGGTGACCTAACATCTTGACAAGTATCCCAGGCAGACTTCTGTTCTACTTTTGTAGGAATTAAAAATAAATTCTTCATCCCTAATACTTCCTTGTTTTTTTATATTAATAAACTTTATTACTTCTACATCATAGTAACAAGCAAAATGACAGCATTAAAATGGGTTTCTGTATTTTTTAACTAATAAAATATGTTGTGGTTGCTAATAAAGACAAAAAAAAAATATCTTCTAATTCCTCTATCCCTAATCTACTCCCACAAGATAACACGTATCTCCTATTGTTGTTTTTATATAATTCTGTATTTCACCTCAGATAGATAGATAGATAGATAGATAGATAGATAGATAGAGATAGAGAGATATATACAGATAGTGTGTGTATATATATATATATACACACACACTTATATAGAGAGAGAGTGTTTTGATGGTTCATTCTAGAAATCTTTTCTCTTTATATTCTGAATAAGTGTTTTTTATTTGGAACGCTAAACTCCAATTATAAATTATATATATATATATTTTATCTTGTGTCTTTCCCCCATTAGAGGGACTTCTAAGTTAATTTATGTGAAGTTAAATTTAAATTGGCCAACTTCCATTTCCATGTGAATATGGGCATAAAGAAAAATCTGTAAATAATTGTCTGGTATCTTTTTAGAATTGGACAAAAAATCTGATAAATTCTGTTCAGGGCCTAATCCAGGATTTCAATAACCGGGACAAGAGAAATAAAATATTCATCAAGGGTGTTCCTGAATCATTAACATCTAAGGACTTAGTTACAGAATCTGTTTCAACCATTATAGTTAAGATGGATATAGCATATTAAGGGATATCATACACCAACATACATTTTCTAATAAAGAAAAATAAAGGATGCCAAGTTTTCCCCCCAGCAATTCACTAATCATTGCATGCAAGTTAAGCTTCCTGTTGTGCCTAATATCTTTTAAGAATCAAAGTCTGCTCTTTTTTTGGGGCTGTCTCAAATTTGGAGGTTCTTGGAACTTCTATTCTTGATGTTGGATCTTCCTCAAAGAAGAGTAAATTGCAGAGCCACTTGAAAAACATAATTTCTTTCATGTAATTAGCAAGAGTCCATGAGCTAGTGACGTATGGGATATACATTCATACCAGGAGGGGCAAAGTTTCCCAAACCTCAAAATGCCTATAAATACACCCCTCACCACACCCACAAATCAGTTTTACAAACTTTGCCTCCCATGGAGGTGGTGAAGTAAGTTTGTGCTAGATTCTTCATTGATATGCGCTTCGCAGCAGGCTGGAGCCCGGTTTTCCTCTCAGTGTGCAGTGAATGTCAGAGGGATGTGAAGAGAGTATTGCCTATTTGAATTCAATTATCTCCTTCTACGGGGTCTATTTCATAGGTTCTCTGTTATCGGTCGTAGAGATTCATCTCTTACCTCCCTTTTCAGATCGACGATATACTCTTATATATACCATTACCTCTACTGATTCTTGTTTCAGTACTGGTTTGGCTTTCTACTACATGTAGATGAGTGTCCTGAGTAAGTAAGTCTTATTTTTGTGACAATCTAAGCTATGGTTGGGCACTTTTATATAAAGTTCTAAATATATGTGTTTAAACATTTATTTGCCTTGATTCAGGATGTTCAACATTCCTTATTTCAGACAGTCAGTTTCATTATTTGGGATAATGCATTTGAATAATCAATTTTTCTTACCTTAAAATTTGACTTTTTTTCCTGTGGGCTGTTAGGCTCGCGGGGGCTGAAAATGCTTCATTTTATTGCGTCATTTCTTGGCGCAGACTTTTTTGGCGCAAAAAATTTTTCTTTGTAATTTCCGGCGTCATACCTGTCGCCGGAAGTTGCGTCATTTTTTTGACGTTTTTGCGCCAAAAATGTCGGCGTCACCGGATGTGGCGTCATTTTTGGCGCTTAAAGCATTTAGGCGCCAAATAATGTGGGCGTCTTTTTTGGCGCTAAAAAATCTGGGCGTCATTATTGTCGGCACATTATTTAAGTCTCATTGTTTATTTGCTTCTGCTTGCTAGAAGCTTGTTCATTGGCATTTTTTCCCATTCCTGAAACTGTCATTTAAGGAATTTGATCAATTTTGCTTTATATGTTGTTTTTTCTATTACATATTGCAAGATGTCTCAGATTGACCCTGAATCAGAAGATACTTCTGGAAAATTGCTGCCTGATGCTGGATCTACCAAAGATAAGTGTATCTGTTGTAAACTTATGGTAACTGTTCCTCCGGCTGTTGTTTGTAATGAATGTCATGACAAACTTGTTAATGCAGATAAGATTTCCTTTAGTAATGTTCCATTACCTGTTGCAGTTCCATCAACATCTAATATTCAGGGTGTTCCTGTTAACATAAGAGATTTTGTTTCTAAATCTATTAAGAAGGCTATGTCTGTTATTCCTCCTTCTAGTAAACGTAAAAAGTCTTTTAAAACTTCTCATTTTTCAGATGAATTTTTAAATGAACATCATCATTCTGATTCTGATAATGATTTTTCTGGTTCAGAGGATTCTGTTTCAGAGGTTGATACTGATAAATCTTCATATTTATTTAAAATGGAATTTATTCGTTCTTTACTTAAAGAAGTCTTAATTGCATTATAAATAGAGGAATCTGGACCTCTTGATACTAAATCTAAACGTTTGAATACAGTTTTTAAACCTCCTGTAGTTATTCCAGAGGTTTTTCCCGTCCCTGATGCTATTTCTGAAGTAATTTCTAGGGAATGGAATAATTTGGGTAATTCATTTACTCCTTCTAAACGGTTTAAGCAATTATATCCTGTGCCATCTGACAGATTAGAGTTTTGGGACAAAATCCCTAAGGTTGATGGGGCTATCTCTACTCTTGCTAAACGTACTACTATTCCTACAGCAGATAGTACTTCCTTTAAGGATCCTTTAGATAGGAAAATTGAATCCTTTCTAAGAAAAGCTTACTTATGTTCAGGTAATCTTCTTAGACCTGCTATATCTTTGGCGGATGTTGCTGCAGCTTCAACTTTCTGGTTGGAAGCTTTAGCACAACAAGTAACATATCATAATACTCATAGCATTGTTAATCTTCTTCAACATGCTAATAAATTTATTTGTGATGCCATCTTTGATATCATTAGGGTTGATGTTAGGTATATGTCTTTAGCTATTTTAGCTAGAAGAGCTTTATGGCTTAAAACTTGGAATGCTGATATGTCTTCTAAGTCAACTTTGCTTTCCCTTTCTTTCCAAGGTAATAAATTGTTTGGTTCACAGTTGGATTCTATTATTTCAACTGTTACTGGGGGGAAAGGAACTTTTTTACCACAGGATAAAAAATCTAAAGGCAAATTTAGGTCTGCTAATCGTTTTCGTTCCTTTCGTCACAATAAGGAACAAAAACCTGATCCTTCCTCTACAGGAGCAGTATCAGTTTGGAAACCATCTCCAGTCTGGAATAAATCCAAGCCTTTTAGGAAACCAAAGCCAGCTCCCAAGTCCACATGAAGGTGCAGCCCTTATTCCAGCCCAGCTGGTAGGGGGCAGATTACGTTTTTTCAAAGAAATTTGGATCAATTCGATTCACAATCTTTGGATTCAGAATATTGTTTCACAAGGGTACAGAATAGGCTTCAAGATAAGGCCTCCTGCAAGAAGATTTTTTCTTTCCCGTGTCCCAATAAATCCAGAGAAGGCTCAAGCATTTCTGAAATGTGTTTCAGATCTAGAGTTGGCTGGAGTAATTGTGCCAGTTCCAGTTTTGGAACAGGGGCTGGGGTTTTACTCAAATCTTTTCATTGTACCAAAGAAGGAGAATTGCTTCAGACCAGTTCTGGATTTAAAAATATTGAATCGTTATGTAAGGATACTAACATTCAAAATGGTAACTATAAGGACTATTCTGCCTTTTGTTCAGCAAGGGCATTATATGTCCACAATAGATTTACAAGATGCATATCTGCATATTCCGATTCATCCAGATCACTATCAGTTTCTGAGATTCTCTTTTCTAGACAAGCATTACCAGTTTGTGGCTCTGCCGTTTTGCCTAGCAACAGCTCCAAGGATTTTTACAAAGGTTCTCGGTGCCCTTCTATCTGTAATCAGAGAACAGGGTATTGTGGTATTTCCTTATTTGGACGATGTCTTGGTACTTGCTCAGTCTTCACATTTAGCAGAATCTCATACGAATCGACTTGTATCGTTTCTTCGAGAACATGGTTGGAGGATCAATTTACCAAAGAGTTCGTTGATTCCTCAGACAAGGGTAACCTTTTTTAGGTTTCCAGATAGATTCAGTGTCCATGACTCTGTCACTAAGGACAAGAGACGTCTAAAATTGGTTTCAGCTTGTCGAAACCTTCAGTCTCAATCATTCCCTTCGGTAGCCTTATGCATGGAAATTCTAGGTCTTATGACTGCTGCATCGGACGCGATCCCCTTTGCTTGTTTTCACATGCGACCTCTTCAGCTCTGTATGCTGAACCAGTGGTGCAAGGATTATACAGAGATATCACAATTAATATCTTTAAAACCGATTGTACGACACTCTCTAACGTGGTGGACCGACCATCATCGCTTAGTTCAGGGGGCTTCTTTTGTTTTTCCGACCTGGACTGTGATCTCAACAGATGCAAGTCTGACAGGTTGGGGAGCTGTATGGGGGTCTCTGACAGCACAAGGGGTTTGGGAATCTCAGGAGGCGAGATTACCAATCAACATTTTGGAACTCCGTGCGATTTTCAGAGCTCTTCAGTCGTGGCCTCTTCTAAAGAGAGAGTCATTCATTTGTTTTCAGACAGACAATGTCACAACCGTGGCTTATGTCAATCATCAAGGAGGGACTCACAGTCCTCTGGCTATGAAAGAAGTATCTTGAATACTTGTATGGGCGGAATCCAGCTCCTGTCTAATTTTTGCGGTTCATATCCCAGGTATAGACAATTGGGAAGCGGATTACCTCAGTCGCCAAACATTACATCCGGGCGAATGGTCTCTTCACCCAGAGGTATTTCTTCAGATTGTTCAAATGTGGGGACTTCCAGAAATAGATCTGATGGCTTCTCATCTAAACAAGAAGCTTCCCAGGTATCTGTCCAGATCCAGGGATCCTCAGGCGGAAGCAGTGGATGCATTGTCACTTCCTTGGAAGTATCATCCTGCCTATATCTTTCCGCCTCTAGTTCTTCTTCCAAGAGTGATTTCCAAGATTCTAAAGGAGCGTTCATTTGTTCTGCTGGTGGCTCCAGCATGGCCTCACAGGTTTTGGTATGCGGATCTTGTTCGGATGGCTACTTGCCAACCTTGGACTCTTCTGTTAAGACCAGACCTTCTATCGCAAGGTCCTTTTTTCCATCAGGATCTCAAATCCTTAAATTTGAAGGTATGGAGATTGAACGCTTGATTCTCAGTCATAGAGGTTTCTCTGACTCCGTCATTAATACTATGTTACAGGCTCGTAAATCTGTGTCTAGGAAGATATATTATCGAGTCTGGAAGACTTACATTTCTTGGTGTTCTTCTCATCATTTTTCTTGGCATTCTTTTAGAATTCCTAGAATTTTACAGTTTCTTCATGATGGTTTGGATAAAGGTTTGTCTGCAAGTTCCTTGAAAGGACAAATCTCTGCTCTTTCTGTTCTTTTTCACAGAAAGATTGCTAATCTTCCTGATATTCATTGTTTTGTACAGGCTTTGGTTCGTATAAAACCTGTCATTAAGTCAATTTCTCCTCCTTGGAGTTTGAATTTGGTTCTGGGGGCTCTTCAAGCTCCTCCGTTTGAACCTATGCATTTGCTGGATATTAAATTACTTTCTTGGAAAGTTTTGTTTCTTTTGGCCATCTCTTCTGCTAGAAGAGTTTCTGAATTATCTGCTCTTTCTTGTGAGTCTCCTTTTCTGATTTTTCATCAGGATAAGGCGGTTTTGCGAACTTCATTTAAATTTTTACATAAGGTTGTGAATTCTAACAACATTAGTAGAGAAATTGTGGTTCCTTCGTTGTATCCTAATCCTAAGAACTCTAAGGAAAGATTGTTGCATTCTTTGGATGTAGTTAGAGCTTTGAAATATTATGTTGAAGCTACTAAAGATTTCCGAAAGACTTCTAGTCTATTTGTTATCTTTTCTGGTTCTAGGAAAGGTCAAAAGGCTTCTGCCATTTCTTTGGCATCTTGGTTAAAATCCTTGATTCATCAGGCTTATGTCGAGTCGGGTAGATCTCCGCCTCAAAGGATTACAGCTCATTCGACTAGGTCAGTCTCTACTTCCTGGGCATTTAGGAATGAAGCTTCGGTTGATCAGATTTGCAAAGCAGCAACTTGGTCTTCTTTGCATACTTTTACTAAATTCTACCATTTTGATGTGTTTTCTTCTTCTGAAGCAGTTTTTGGTAGAAAAGTACTTCAGGCAGCTGTTTCAGTTTGATTCTTCTGCTTATAATTTCAGTTTTTTTCATTATAAGATTTAAACTTTATTTTGGGGTGTGGATTATTTTCAGCGGAATTGGCTGTCTTTATTTTATCCCTCCCTCTCTAGTGACTCTTGCGTGGAAGATCCACATCTTGGGTATTCATTATCCCATACGTCACTAGCTCATGGACTCTTGCTAATTACATGAAAGAAAACATAATTTATGTAAGAACTTACCTGATAAATTCATTTCTTTCATATTAGCAAGAGTCCATGAGGCCCACCCTTTTTTGAGGTGGTTATGATTTTTTTTGTATAAAGCACAATTATTCCAATTCCTTATTTTATATGCTTTCGCATTTTTTTTTTATCACCCCACTTCTTGGCTATTCGTTAAACTGATTTGTGGGTGTGGTGAGGGGTGTATTTATAGGCATTTTGAGGTTTGGGAAACTTTGCCCCTCCTGGTAGGAATGTATATCCCATACGTCACTAGCTCATGGACTCTTGCTAATATGAAAGAAATGAATTTATCAGGTAAGTTCTTACATAAATTATGTTTTCCTTCCTAAGATAGGGAGAGTCCATGGCTTCATTCCTTACTGTTGGGAAATATAACACCTGGCCACCAGGAGGAGGCAGACACCCCAGCCAAAGGCTTAAATATCCCTCCCACTTCCTCATTACCCCAGCCATTCTTTGCCTTTCGTCATGTAAAGGAGGTGGCAGAGCAGTGTCAGACTCTCAACTGGATTTGTGGGGCTCCATTCCTAAGGTGGATGGTGCTATCTCTACGCTTGCTAAACGTACTACTATACCTCTTAAGGATAATTATTCGTTTAGAGAGCCGATGGATAAGAAAATGGAAACTTTTCTGAGAAAGATGTTTCAACGTACAGGATTTTTGTTTCAACCGGTGGGACTCTTTGTCGATACTCAGTGAGGTGGAGTCTCCTCTCGAGGATATTCAAGACACAATTAAAGCTCTGAGAATTGCTAATTCTTTTATCTGTGATGCAAACATGCAAATTTGCCTAAATGCGAAGGCCTCTGGCTTTGCGGTCCTATCCCGCAGGATGCTCTGGTTGAAGTCTTGGTCTGCGGATATGACTTCTAAGTCCTGACGACTCCTTACTCTTCCCTTCAAGGGAAAGATTTTATTTGGTCCAGGCCTAGACTCCATTATTTCTACGGTTACCGGAGGCAAGGGTGCCTTTATACCGCAATATAAGCAGAACAAGTCTAAGGGATGACAATCTTATAATTTTCGTTCCTTTCGTTCTGACAAATCCCAATGACAACAATCCTCCTCCAAGCCCCAGCAACCCAAGAGTACTTGGAAGCCGGCTCAGTCCTGGAATAAATCCAAGCAGAATAAAAAGTCCACCGAAAACAAATCAGCATGAAGGGGCGGCCCCCGATCCGGGATCGGAACGTGTAGGTGACAGACTGTCTCTCTTTTTTTAGACTACTGGTTCAAGGACATACAGGATCCGTGGGCTTCAAATCTCATTCGCCAAGGGGCAGATTCTTAACATAACAGCAGAGGAACTGGAATTAGGTGTATCTTGATGAACCAACAGGCAAAGGACAAATCTCTGAGACCCTCATTGTAAGGCTTGTGACTATATCCCCACTGGTGAAATATGTAACTTCCAATACTCCAAATACATACGTTCACCAAGCAACGTGTGCTCTGAGGGGAAATGGGCCTTAACTTGATCTGATAACCCCTTTCTCTAAAGAATCAAATGCACATATTCATTCTTTGACCACCTCCAGTAGTGGCAAAGACAAGACTGATATACTGGAGTTCTTGAGGGTTTGTGAATCTTTGCCTCCTCCTAGTGGTAAGGAAGAGTAATTCCCTAGAGTAATGGACCGTGGACTCTTGCCACCTGTATGAGAATTTTTTCTAATGCTAATGATTTATCACTTTTGAATACAGTTTGTTAGTGGCTTACTTTTGAAATCGGTTGCTTTGCCTAATGCTATATTTTTATCACGTTAGAGGGATGTTAAAACTTTATATTTCTCTTACTTGGTGTATCCAGTCCACGGATTCATCCTTACTTGTGGGATATTCTCATTCCCTACAGGAAGTGGCAAAGAGAGCACACAGCAGAGCTGTCCATATAGCTCCCCCTCAGGCTCCGCCCCCCCAGTCATTCTCTTTGCCGCTCTAACAAGTAGCATCTCCACGGGAGGGTAAAGTGAATGTGGTGTTAGATTTGTAGTTTTTATTTCTTCAATCAATTATTTTAAAATAGTGCCAGTTTGTAGTATTTACTCTGTGGCAGAAAGTGATGAAGATTTCTGCTGAGAGGAAAACGATTTTAGCATGTTGTAACTAAAATCCATTGCTGTTCCCACACAGGACTGTTGAGTACCGGAAAACTTCAGTTGGGGGGAACAGTTTGCAGGCTTAACTGCTATAAGGTATGCTCAGTCACTTTTTTTCTAGTCAAGACTTAGTAATGCTAGAAGACTGACAAGAATCCCCATGTGGGGAAGGTAAGCCATATTCTGAGACTTAGTATAGAAGGAAGGCTTAGTTAAAAGGGCTAAAAACGCTGGTGGACACTGTTAAGGGGCAATCGATTATTTTATTACAAAAATCTGATATTTGTACAAGTTTGTATTACATTTGGAATGCTTTTTTGGGGTTTATTCCGCATGGCATATATTTAGACACCTATTTTGGCTTGGGAAGGCCCCACAACTCCGGAGTGAAGAGGGAGGGGGCCTAAAATTTGCGCCTCAGTTGCGCAGTTCATTTGGCAGACAGCTTCATGCAGCTTCACGTGTACAGTCCAAAGATTGCTTGAGGACTTCAGAGAGGTTTATTTTTGTTCAAAACTAATCCCCAAGGAAGGTAGGGCCACAGCAGAGGCTGTGGCATGGTGCTGTAGTTTGTTAACCGGTGGCCTGCTTTAATTTGCTCCGGTTTGGGCATTAAGGGGTTAATTGTCTGGAAATTTACCGTGCAATCATTTCAAAGCATTAGGATCATATGGTGAAAATTTCATAAAGATTGGACTTTTTTTGAGGTTTAGTAAAAAAGTGTGTGCTTTTTATTATTTAAAGGCACAGTACCGTTTTTTCAAAAATTGTATTTTACTGTATTTGAGTGCTGTCTAAGTCTGTTTAACATGTCTGAGCCTACAGATAGACCCTGTTCTATGTGTTTAATAGCCATGGCGGTACCCCCTTTATGCGGTACCCCCTTTACATTTGTGTTTAAAGTGTGCTAAGGTATCTAAACATTTTAAAGACCATGCAGTGACACTTAAAAATGTAGCCCAAGATGATTCCAAATCTAGTTTCTCTGCAACTGACTGCCTGGAGATTGAACGCTTAATTCTAGCTAAGCGTGGGTTCTCTGAATCAGTTATCGATACTCTGATCCAGGCCAGAAAGCCTGTCACCAGGAAAATTTACCATAAGCTATGGCGGAAATATCTTTGTTGGTGTGAATCCAAGGGTTACTTGTGGAGTAAAGTTAGGATTCCCAGGATATTGTCTTTTCTCCAAGAAGGATTGGAGAAAGGATTGTCAACTAGTTCTTTAAAGGGACAGATATCTGCTCTGTCTATCCTGTTACACAAGCGGCTGGCAGCAGTACCAGACGTTCAGGCGTTTGCACAGGCTTTAGTTAGAATCAAGCCTGTCTATAAACCTGTGGCTCCTCCATGGAGTCTTAATTTAGTTCTTTCAGTTCTTCAAGGGGTTCCGTTGAACCTTTACATTCCATAGATATTAAGTTATTATCTTGGAAGGTTTTGTTTTTGGTAGCTATCTCTTCTGCTCGGAGAGTTTCAGAATTGTCTGCTTTGCAGTGTAATTAACCCTATCTGGTGTGGTGTTCCATGCAGATAAGGTTGTTTTGCGTACTAAACCTGGTTTTCTTCCGAAAGTTGTTTCTAATAAGAATATTAACCAGGAAATCATTGTTCCTTCTATGTGTCCTAATCCAGTTTCTAAGAAGGAACAACTATTACACAATCTTGATGTGGTTCGGGCTTTAAAATTCTATTTAAAAGCAACTAAAGATTTCAGACAAACATCATCCTTGTTTGTTGTCTATTCTGGTAAGAGGAGAGGTCAGAAAGCGACTGCTACCTCTCTTTCCTTCTGGCTGAAAAGCATCATCCGATTGGCTTATGAGACTGCTGGACAGCAGCCTCCTGAACGAATTACAGCTCATTCCACCAGAGCTGTGGCTTCCACATGGGCCTTCAAGAATGAGGCTTCTGTTGAACAGATTTGTAAGGCAGCGACTTGGTCTTCACTGCATACTTTTGCCAAATTTTACAAATTCAATACTTTTTCTTCTTCAGAGGCTATTTTTTGGAAAAAGGTTTTGCAAGCAGTGGTGCCTTCCGTTTAGGTTACCTGACTTGTTCCCTCCCTTCATCCGTGTCCTAAAGCTTTGGTATTGGTATCCCACAAGTAAGGATGAATCCGTGGACTGGATACATCAAGTAAGAGAAAACAGAATTTATGCTTACCTGATAAATTACTTTCTCTTACGATGTATCCAGTCCACGGCCCGCCCTGGCAATTAAGTCAGGTTCAAATTTATCTTTGTAAAACTACAGTCACCACTGCACCCTATGGTTTCTCCTTTTTCTCCTAACCGTCGGTCGAATTACTGGGGGGCGGAGCCTGAGGGGGAGCTATATGGACAGCTCTGCTGTGTGCTCTCTTTGCCACTTCCTGTAGGGAATGAGAATATCCCACAAGTAAGGATGAATCCGTGGACTGGATATACCGTAAGAGAAAGTAATTTATCAGGTAAGCATAAATTCTGTTTTTTCTTTTCAACTTTGATTTTTAGCCCCATTTGCTTTTAATAAGTTTACTTTCTTTTTTCTCGGTCTCTCTCATTGGCAGTTTCTTCTTTATCTTTTTATTTGGGTCTTTGTTTTTCATTTTTTTGTCTGCTGTCTTTCGATGACTGAAGGAACCTCCACATCATTGATGCAAGCCCTCAAAGTACACTTTATTGTCATGGTCAAACAACTCTATCTGCCTTTTTATGGGGCTTTTTGCTTTGTGCTATCTTTTTAGCAATTCTTTATGTATTAAATCCTTGACCTATTTATGTACCCATTCAAAGCTTATTTTGTTCAGCCTGGATACATTTTTCTCTGTCAGCAAAAAAATGTTTTTCCAATCTTTCTGTTCTTTATCATGCCTTTTGTTTTGCCTAAAATTCCAAAAGAGTAAAACATCTGGGTTAAAGGGACAGTCTAGTCCAAAATAAACTTTCATGATTCAGATAGGGCATGTAATTTTAAACAACTTTTCAATTTACTTTTATCACCAATTTCGCTTTGTTCTCTTAGTATTCTTAGATGAAAGATAAACTTAGGAGGTTCTTATGCTAATATCTTAGAACCTCTTATCTGAATGCATTTTGACAGTTTTTCACCACTAGAGGGTGTTCGTTCATCTGTATCATAGATAACACTGTGCTCACGCATGTGGAGTTACCTAGGAGTCAGCACTGATTAGCTTAAGTGCAAGTCTGTCAAAAGAACTGAAATAAGGGGGCAGCTTGCAGAGGCTTAGATACAAGGTAATAACAGAGGTTAAAAGTGTATTAATATAAATGTTGGTTATGCAAAACTAGGGAATGGGTAATAAAGGGATTATCTATCTTTTAAAACCATAACAATTCTGGTGTAGACTGTCCCTTTAACTTGTAAAATTATTGTCCTAAGGCAAACTAATGTTAATGTAAAAGATGAATTTTGAAAAGGGTGGCAACATAGGATGGCCAACATAATATTCTATTCCTGATGGGTTGTGATTCTCTTGGTAAGGGGTTTTAATGGGGAGTATGTTGTTCATCCTTAGAAACCACTGAAATTAAAGCTCCTTTTTTTTTTAGCTTCTAAAATAATCTTCATTTTGAGTCTACCAATACTCAACATTTCTGTTCTCATTTCTAAATACAGATGACCTTGCTGCTTTTGCACGTGAATGTGATATCAAACACATCTCTAATTAATTAGATTTGTCCAAATAAATATAGCACACCTTCAAACATCATCTCTTCAGGAGTGCATATGCACAGCAGGGGCTAGGGCATATGCACAGCAGGGGCTAGGGCATATGCACAGCAGGGGCTAGGGCATATGCACAGCAGGGGCTAGGGCATATGCACAGCAGGGGCTAGGGCATATGCACAGCAGGGGCTAGGGCATATGCACAGCAGGGGCTAGGGCATATGCACAGCAGGGGCTAGGGCATATGCACAGCAGGGGCTAGGGCATATGCACAGCAGGGGCTAGGGCATATGCACTGCAGGGGCTAGGGCATATGCACTGCAGGGGCTAGGGCATATGCACAGCAGGGGCTAGGGCATATGCACTAGCATATACTTTTTCTCATT
>NC_069503.1:364918440-364980940 GCF_027579735.1 Bombina bombina | reverse complement strand
GCACTCGCTATATATCTGCAGGTATTTGGCTTGCAGCAATCTCAAATAGAGATTTAACAAGATCATTTTTTCTGTTTGTTTATTTTTCCCATAGATTATGTTTATGTATTTGTTTCCCCCCTGTTACTGGGACTGTTGTATCTTTCTAAACAATATCCTATTTTTGTATAATTGCCAGAATTACAAAAGCTTATGAACAGTCATTGTTTTAACTGGAATTTCAGGTAACTTACCACAACAAATGTATATTTAATAGCTACTCTTAGGGCACATATTAATGTAAAGATGGTTAGTTGGCTATTCAACATAGGCCACAGCAAAACATTGTTTAATAATCCCCATACTTTTAACCTTGATTGGCAGATAAGCCATTGAAAGACATTTTTTGCAGTTAGATGAAATGATACTCAGATTTTTTGGTTCAATCTAATTGTATGTATTTGTGTTTTGTTTTTTGAATATGGTATATTCCTGTGAGTCAAAAACGTTTTGGAAGTTATCTTAGTCATCTAATAACCATTATAAAGCAAAATATCAATTGTACTTTCTGTTAATTTTGCTTTAAATGAAAAAAATTAAACGCAAAACCTAGACTTTTTAAAATTCAACATAATTTGAACACATTTAATTGTTGTTCTGTCATATACACTATAGAAACATTTAGCGTAAAATGTCCCTTTTAAATAGTTTTCTCTCTACAATTTTCATGTAAAAAGAGCCGTCCAGAGCACTTCCCTATCCTACTGTAATATTACACTAATGCCTCATCTCTCAGAACATCTAAATATGCAATCATAAAAACTAAAGCAATTACTATTTTTAATGGGGTATTTACAAATGTATTAGAATAACATTGCATGCATATGGTTTAAAGGAACATGAAACCCAAACAATGTCCTTAATAATTCAGATAGCGCAATTTTAAACAACTTTCCAATTTACTTATTATCTAAATTGCGTTGTTCTTTTCGTATCCTTTGTTGTTAGGCTCAGGAGCAGCAATACACCTACTGAGAGCTATCAGCTTATTTACGCATACACTTGCCTCTTGCGGTTGGCTGATTGCTATGTTCAGCTAGCTCCCAATAAAACATTGTTGCTCATTCATCAAAGGATACCAAAATAATGAAGCAGTATTTTTTTTTTTTAATAGAAGTAAAATGAAATGTTTTGTGTTTTTTGTGTGTGCATTTTAAAAAAACCTTTTAGTTTTCTTGTCCCTTTAATTTAACATGACTGTTTCTTCCGGTTTCACTTCAACAGAGATGTAAGCTGTGTAAAACTTTTACAGTGGACATAGTTTGTTTCTGAGCCTTATGTTGCTTATATCTTCATTCAAGTGATTTCTATCTGTTTGAGACATGCTTTCCAACATTGAGGTGTATTTTGTGAAATCAGTGCTTATTTACTAGTCGATAACTAAAAGGCAGGATCCATTGTATTGCTGTTTTTAAACTGGGGAGAATAGACTGTTAAATGTATTTATTCCTTAAATACTTTGTATCATGTATATGAAAGAGCAGCAGTTAAACATAGGGATGTGTATAATTTTGGCATTCACCATTGTTAGTGAAATAAATGCCGGAAATGGCCGTAGTCTGTTGCATTCAGCAGTTTTCAGCACCAGATTTTTTTTTCCATCTAAAGAGGAGAAGAGTCCACGGCTTCAATCATTACTGTTGGGAATTAAGAACCTGGCCACCAGGAGGAGGCAAAGACACCCAAGCCAAAGGCTTAAATACCTCCCCTGCTCCCCTCATTCCGCAGTTATTCTTTGCCTTTCGTCACAGGATGATGGCTGAGTAGTCCCGAAGATCGGAGTAGTCTCTTATGGAGGGTAGTACTCTTCGCATTGGGACTGGAGTTTTAAGTAGTCCTGTCAGCTTCTCAGTGAGAGCCTGGGCGAAAGTTAGAGTCTTGGAGATGCAGGGAGAGTCTTTCTGCGAAACCATCCTGTCTCATATTAACAGCTCCACAAGCAATCAGCGTTGACGAGTTTTGCTGCCTGCTTTCTACACTCAAGTCCATGTCAGGAGCGAGGCTACTAACCTGTCACACTTGAAAGATCTTGTTCCTGTTCCACGGCATAGATTCTGGTAAGATCGTTTCATTTTTTTATTACATAATGATATCATGGAAGACAGGGTCACAGTGTGACGCCTTTTATTTTCAAAGAATCAAGGGTTTATATTCCTGGAAAGGGGATTATTGAACAGGGGGGTTTATACATAATATTGTTGTGTCATTGCTGCGTTATGTGCGAGATGAGGCTCTGGCAATGTGTGGAACTTTCAGGTTACTTATGGGAGTATTGCGCTGCCATTTTTTGGCGCGTTTTTCTCCTTAGTGCAGGGGTGGTTCTGCCAGGCATTCCATGTGACAAGGTGTGGCTATCTATCTTCCTCTGTTGATCAGCGGCGCAGGAGAGGAAACGGTTTCTGTAGTCCGGGTCATAGGAGGTTGTGAGTACCCCGACCATTGGAGGTTATAAAGGTGCCTATTTATTAAGTTAATCTAGTCCGTAATAAGGGCGCAAGCTATGGAGGACTCTGACACGTTAGAGGGTTCTCCCTCTTTAACAAGGTCTCATTCCTGTGTTGGTTGTGAGAAGGTTCTGGTAGAACAGACTGCTCAACTATGTTTCACATGCCTTGATAAAGTTACGACATCTAAAAGTAAACAGATGTCTAGTACTACTGAGCCGTCCACCTCTGAGGGTTCCCCGTCCCGTGAGGTGCGTTCCTTGCATTCATCTCCAATTGCACATGCAGTGCCCCAGGGTCCAACCATTATTCCTGCGGAGAGATTCTTTGGCCGTCCGATTTTGCGGATCAACTGCAAACGGCGGTATCGAAAGTTTTCCATGCCTTACCACGTTCTGCTAAGCGCAAGCGTAGGGCGTATCATGGCGGCCTGGCCCAGGGGTTGTCTATGCCTATGGAAATATCAGAGGCTTTATACGATGACGAGGCCCACTCCAACTCTTTGGAGGAGGCCCCTTCTGGGTCGGAGCCTGACTTTAGGTTTAGGATAGAGAATTTGCGCTTTTTGCAGAAGCAAGTTCTTGCTACTCTGGAGGTTCTGAAACCAAAGCTTCCGGAGGAACCTGCGATTCCTAAGCTGGATAAGGTATATGAGGACAGGGTGGTGCCTCGGGCCTTCCCGGTTCCTGTTAAGATAGCTAATATTAAGAATGAATGGGAGCAATTAGGTTCTTCCTTTTCCTTTTCCCCTTTTTCCTTTAAGAAACTGTTCCCCGTTTCGGTCTCTCAGCTTGAGCTGTGGGGTACTGTCCCTAAGGTGGATGGTGCTATCTTCATGCTCACGAAGCGGACAACTATTCCCCTCAAGGATAGTTCGTCATTTAAAGAGCCCATGGATAAAAAGTTTTAAAGCATGTTAAGGAAATTGTTTCAAAATACAGGGTTTGTTTTTCAGCCGACAGCGGCCGTAGCCGCGGTTTCCGGAGCTGCAACATATTGGTGTGAATCCCTGTGTGAAATGGTCGAGGGGGAGACTTTCATCGACGAGATAAGGCTAAGATTAAGGTGCTGAAGGTCGCCAATTCTTTCATCTGTGATGCCAATATGCAAATTATTCGCCTGAACGCTAAGGTGTCAGGTTTTTCCTTTTTTAGCTTGCAGGGCTCTGTGGCTAAAGTCTTGGTCTGCGGACATGACTTCTAAGTTGAGGCTGTTGTCCCTGCCTTTTCAAGGAAAGATTCTGTTCGGTCCAGGATTGGATTCAATCATATCCATGGTTACAGGAGGCAAGGAAGCTTTCCTATCGCAGGATAAGAAGGCTAAGCCTAAAGGATCTACTTTTCGTCCTTTTCATGCGGACAAGGCCCAGCGCCAGCAGCCCGCTGCGAAAGCGAACCAGTCCAAGGGAACTTGGAAGCTGGCTCATTCTTGGAACAAGTCTAAGCAGAGCAAGAGCCCGCCGTGACAAAATCGGCATGAAGGGGCAGCCCCCGTCCAGTCTGCGGCCCAAGTAGGGGGCAGATTATCTCTCTTCTCAGAAACCTGGTTGCAGGACGTTCAGGACCCTTAGGTTCTGGAAGTTGTCGCCCAGGGTTACAGGATAGGGTTCAGGTCCCATCCGCCCAGATTCCTCCTGTCAAACCTTTCTTCAAGACCAGAAAAGAGAGAGGCCTTTCTAGAGTGTGTGAGGGACCTCTCCTCTCTCGGTGTTGTTGTACCAGTACCCCAAGCAAAAAGGGGTCTAGGGTACTATTCAAATCTTTTTGTGGTTCCAAAGAAGGAGGCCACGTTCCGCCCGATTCTGGACCTAAAGTGTTTAAACAAGTTTCTGAGTGTTACATCTTTCAAAATGGAAATGGTCAGATCTATTCTGCCCCTAGTTCAAGAGGGACAGTTCATGACAACTATAGATTTGAAAGACGCCTACCTTCACGTGCCAATTCACAGGGACCACTTCCAAGTTCCTAAGATTTGTGTTTCTGGACCAACAATTCCAGTTTGGCCCTTCCCATTGGTCTGGCGACGGCCCAGAGAGTCTTCACGAAGGTTCTGGGGGCGCTACTTGCAGTGGCCAGATCCAGAGACATTGCTGTGGTGCCCTATCTGGACTATATCCTAATCCAGGCCTTCAGCCTCGCAGTGGATCATTCAAGGGCTCTTCTTCTTTTGCTCCAATCTCACGGTTGGAAGATCAACTCAGGAAAGAGTTTCCTGGTTCCCAGCAACAGGGTGGAGTTCCTGGGCACAATAATAGACTCTGTCCATGAAAATATTTCTCACCGACCATCGACGCAGGAAGATTGCGTCCTCTTTTCTTGCCCTTCAGTCCTCCTCAAGCCCCTCGGTGGCTCAGTATATGGAGGTGATCCAACTCATGGTTTCCAGCATAGACGTCATTCCATTTGCCAAGTTCCATCTCGGGCCTCTTCAATTGTGCATGTTGAGACAATGCAACGGCGATCATTCAGATCTATCTCAGCAGATATCCATGGATGATCAGACTCGGATCTCCCTATCTTGGTGGATCCGTCCGGAACAACTGTCCATGGGGACATCCTTCTTGAGACCGTCCTGGGAGATTGTGAGCACGGACACGAGTCTGGCAGGATGGGGAGCTGTTTGGGGTGCCAGGATGGCACAAGAAAAATGGTCCCGGGAGGAGTCTCTCCTTCCAATAAATATTCTGGAATTCCGAGCAATCTACAATGCTCTGAAGGCATGGCCTCCTCTGGGGTCGTTCAGCTTCATCAGATTACAGACCGACAACATTACCTTGGTGGCTTACATCAACCATCAGGGGGGTACATGGAGCTCCCTAACCATGAGGGAGGTGTCTCGGATTTTGGAGTGGGCGGAGTCCCACAGCTGCTCGCTCTTAGCGATTCACATTCCAGGTGTGGACAACTGGGAAGCAGACTTTCTCAGTAGGCAATCCTTCCATCTGGGGGAATGGTCTCTTCACCCCGAAGTGTTTGCGGAGATTTGTCTCAGGTGGGGATCGCCAGAGATAGATCTCAATTGCAAGCTACCGCAATACGGGTCGAGGTCCAGGGATCCCCAGGCAGAGCTGATAGATGCCTTAGCGGTGCCTTGGGGGTTCAGCCTAGCTTACATTTTTCAACCGTTACCACTTCTACCTCGTGTAATGGCACGCATCAAACAGAAGCGAGCTTCGGCCATTCTGATTGCTCCATCGTGGCCGCGGAGGACGTGGTTTGCGGATCTGGTGGGGATGTCATCCTCTCCGCCATGGAGGTTACCCTGTCGCAGGGATCTGCTGGAACAGGGTCCTTTTCAACATCAAAATCTCGATTCTCTTAGGCTGACTGCATGGGGATTGAACGCCTAGTCTTAGCTAAGAGAGGCTTTTCTGACAGTGTGATTGATACTCTAATTCAGGCAAGGAAGCCAGTCACTCGTCACATCTATCTGTTGGCCATTGCATCTGCACGCAGAGTATCTGAACTGGCTGCCTTGCAATGTGAGCATCCTTATCTGGTTTTTCATGCTTCGCACTGGTTTAGTATTTCTTCCCAAGGTGGTGTCTAACCGTAACATCAATCAGGAAATAGTTGTTCCTTCTTTGTGTCCTAACCCTTCTTCTTCTAAGGAGAGGTTACTTCATAACCTGGATGTGGTTCATGCCTTAAAGTTCTGTATTCAGGCTGTAAAGGATTTCAGACAGTCTACATCTCTTTTTGTGGTGTATTCAGGGAAGCGCAAGGGGCAGAGAGTCTCTTCTTCTTCTTTGTCCTTTTGGTTGAGGAGCTTAATTCGCTTGGCCTATGAGACAGCGGGACATAAGCCTCCTCAGAGGATCACGGCTTATTAAACTAGAGCTGTGGCTTCATCTTGGGCCTTCAAGAATGAGGCCTTTATGGAGCAAATTTGTAAGGCGGTTACCTGGTCGTTTTTGCTTCTGCAGAAGCTGTTTTTGGGAGAAAGGTTTTGCAGGCTGTGGTGCCCTCAGATTGGGGTCCGCATTTTACCCTCACAGTTTCATTCAGTGTCCTCTAGAGCTTGGGTATATGTTTCCAAACAGTAATGAATGAAGCCATGGACTCTCCTCCCCTTTAGATGGAAAACATATATTATGCTTACCTGATAATTTAATTTCCATCGTGGAGAGGAGATTCCACGGCTCCCAGAAATCCGGTTTTGAAAGTAGCCAAATGCTGCTGGAAGCCACCATATTTGTCAGTCGTTTGCTGCAGAAATAGACAAATGCACATTCCTAAAAATAAGAATAAAAAAACAAAACATCTCACATAGTGGCATTTCTACAATACTGAAAAAAATACCAGTATTAATATACTCGTCTTGCCAAGATGGATGTAATTTCTGATTATATTTATTGTGTTTATGTATTTTTGTTTGGTAATTTATTTCTTATCTGTGTCGCATAATTGTTTGCACAATTAAGGGAGTGCAGATGTCAGAAATGAACTGGCTGAGAGCCATTGTCAGCATTAATTTTAGCTAATAAATGGCTCTCTGTAGCTATTTAGCAGCATGTAATCTAGATATAAGTGTTTGACCTATGATGCATAATAGTGGATTTCATTTGTAAGATCTGGTTTGAATTGTCAACTTAATTTGCTTTAGGTCGCAAGATTATTTGGAATTATGGCTGTTAATAAATATAGTTTAGGTGTCATTCTAGATATTTAATTTCTCATTCAGTTATATTGAAGGGATAGTAACATGGAACAATTAAGCATATAGAGAATGCAATTTTAAACACCTTGCCAGTTTACTTCTATTATCTAATTTGCTTTGTTCTGTTGGTATCCTTTGTTGAAAAGCACACCTAGTTGGGCTCAGGAGAATCACTACTGAGAGCTAGCTGCTGATTGGTGGCTGCACATATGCCTCTTGTCATTGGCTTTCCAGATGTATTTACCTAGCTTCCATTAAGGCATTGCTGCTCCTTTTACAAATAATATCAAGACAGTGAGGAAAATGTATATTATAGAAGTAAATTGAAAAGCTGTTTAAAAATGTGAGCTCTATTTGAACCATGAAAGAAAAATGGTGGGTTTCATGTCCCTTTAATGGCACTGAGAAAATACCAATGTTAAAGTAGTTTATTTGGCCACTAAAGTATTAAACTATGTGTATTTTATGTACTCAAATAGGCTTTAGGATATGTGTATCGCAAGCAAACTTTTGGCTTCCTGCTTTCTTTATTGAACACGTAAGACAACCAGCTTGTTGCTGTCCTCAGTGGCTTTCCTTATCAGGTGGATTTGTAGCTCTGTTTTTAATTGCACATGTAGCTTGTTTATAAATCAAGCTAACAAGTATCAAAAAAAGCTTAATCCTTCAGCTTCCAAAGTGTTTAGTGTTTTGTTTTGCTTTGTTTAAAAAAAAAAGAATAATAAAAAGCAGCTTTATTAGTAACACTAGAGGGATTTGCAGCATAGCCCTGGTAACTTGGATCACAAGCATAAGTGTCTTAATTACATCCCTCTTAGTAATGGTGGTAGGCTGTAGAGTTGGAAGTTCTCTTACACCCCTTGCATTGAACACACTTGGAGAGTTTTCAGACACAAATACTAATAATGGAATGACACAGACTTTAAAATATTTGCTATCAATATACACTATATTGACAAAAGTATGTGGACACTCATTGCTAACAGGTGCATAACATACAGCACACAGACATAAAATTTGAAAAAGTAGTAATCTAAGCTTAGGAGCCGACCCATTTTTGGTTCAGCACCCTGGGTAGTGCTTGCTGTTTTGTGGCCACCAATCGGCAAGCGCTACTCAGGTGCTGAACCAAAAATTAGCCACCAATTAGCAAGTGCTACCCAGGTTCTGAACCAAAAATGGGCCGCCCCCTAAGCTTAGATTCCTGCTTTTTAAATAAAGATAGCAAGAGAACAAAGAAAATTTGATAATAGGAGTAAATTAGAAAGTTGCTTAAAATTGCATGCACTATCCGATTCATGAAAGGGAAAATTTGGGCTTAGTATCCTTTTAAGTCTCTGGTGTCTTCCTCCTGCTTGAGCTGTATGGCTGTGCTGCAGCTACACTGTCTTCCCAGCACTTGCTTGGGGGAAGCGATTGTGAAAGTGCTAACGCTGTAGCAATGAGGTTAGGCTTAGTAGTTTTCCCCCAATATAATTTGGAGGTAGGATAAGCGTTGCAAGATCAGTTCAACAATGACTTGTTTCTCAGTATTAATGCAAGACAAATAACAATTATAAGCTTGTTTCATAACCGAGCAGTTTAGTGTTTTGGGAGGATTAAAATGAACTGTGATGTCATAGGGGTGGTGCAGCGTAATCCAAAAAGTTTTAAGGTGACTTAGATCATGTGTAAAGGTTAGCTGTGATATTTAATTACAGGCAAAGAGGTTTTCTCTAATGTTCTGGGGTCTTTCCCTGATCTTGAATCAGAGACATCCTCTTTTGTTTTAAGTCGATCATATTCGTTCACTTTTAAAAGGAGATTTTGCTAATTATAGATTTTATGATCCTAAGGTAGCTGAGGGATAAGTCTGTAGATCATTTAGACTTTAGTAAGAAACCTTCCTGGAGGATTTTCCAGCAAGTGGGTTCTATTAATAGGCCAGCAGTTTCTATTGCTGGTATGGCTGCTGCTTCTTCTATTTGGTTAAATTTAAGTTTTCTGGTTATTCCGCTAGTGAAGATTTCTTTATTCTTTAGGGATTGCTTAAATGTGCTAATGCTCCCTGGGTTGTTCTGTTCTATCTGGAGTCTTGCTGGCTCCGCCTCGAGATGGGCCTTTGCTTGACTCTTTTGGGTCTTCGGCCTTGTCGACTTTCTTATGGAGTTTCGGGGGGGGGTTCCCGAGCTCTCTGGAATGGCTGAAGCCATTTTTTCCGCTCTTTTGTGAACGGGTGTCGGGGTTATTCTATTCCCCTCTTTCGGACCTACTGACACTTGGGCTGGCCCGGCTGGGAGTAAGTCCTGAGATTGTTGTTCCTCAGGGGTGTAATGTGCCTAGTTGAGGTTCTCTACTTCTCCCTTTTTGGGACCTATGTGTTCTGGCGGCTGGGATTGCCTAGAGGGTGCCTCTTTCTTGGAGTTTTTACACTCCGATATCTTGTTTAACCACATTTTACTTCTTAGTAAAGTATTCTCTCTCTGGGTCATCCTGATGCTTAGGTGCCGGCCCATTTTTGGTTCAGCAACTGGGTAGCGCTTGCTGATTGGGGTATAAATGTAGTCACCAATCAGCAAGTGCTACCCAGGTTTCTGAACTAAAAATGGGCTTGCTCCTAAGCTTAGATTTCTGTTTTTTTTTTTAAATAAAGATACCAAGAGAACAAAGAAAACTTGATAATAGGAGTTAGAGCATGTAATTTTAAGCAACTTTCTATCTTACTCATGAAAGAGTTTGCAAGTGTGGTAACCAGTCATCTTGCTCTTTTGATCAAATACATAGCATAATTAAAAAATAAATAAATATATATATATATATATATATATATATATATATATTTTACACACACACACATACATTATATAATAACAAAGTTGGATTTGTATTTCACAGCTTTGAAAGCTAAGAAAGGATCCAGACTCGCCAAGCTAAATTTTAGGTGCAGCTAGTGATGGCTGGCGAGGGGAGGTGGGGAGCACCCATGGGTGTCATTGGACTCTAAACTAGGGCCTAATTTTAAGGTGCCAGTGGCTCCCTGGTGCCTGGGTTTGTCTAGCCCTTAATATGTCATTGTGTCACTATTGACCCTGTGTTTCTCTGTTCAACTCTGTTTAACCCCCACAAAGGGATTAAACACATAGTAAACATACCACTTGTGAGGCACAGAGCACTGCTGTTCCTGAGGGGAAACTGCAGCTGTATCAATCAATAGTACTAGTTGCACAGCTGGTTTGTGTGACTAGCGCCACTGATTGGATAAGCGCCCGTTTCCACTTGGGGCCAGAAGTGCGTTTATATACACCAAAAGGTTTATCTCTCTGCCAGCAGTTATGGCTGTACCTTTGTCTAAATGTTATTTTGTCTCTCTCCATTAAAATGTTTTCTTCCAGAGATTTACAAAATAATTTTCAGAAGCATTATACCACTGGTAATTTATACCATACAAACCACAACTACTTTATTTTTTTATTTATTTTATGCTCATCAGTAAAGCCATATATACAACAACGAACTTCCAAAACCTATGATATGTAAAAGAGAATGTGTAAAATGTATTTTTCTTCATAAATGGAAAGAGTCCACAGCTGCATTCATTACTTTTGGGAAATAAGAACCTGGCCACCAGGAGGAGGCAAAGACACCCCAGCCAAAGGCTTAAATACTCCTCCCACTCCCCTCATCCCCCAGTCATTCTTTGCCTTTTGTCCCAGAAGGTTGGCAGAAAAGTGTCAGAAGTTTGTTTTGTCTCTTATGGAGGGTAGTACTCTTTGACATGGGACGGGAGTTTTAAGTAATCCTATCAGCTTCTCAGTGAGAGCCTGGATGAAAGTTAGAGTCCGGAGATGCAGGGAGAGTCTTTCTGCAAAACCATTCAGACTCATATTAACATCTCCACAAGCAATCGGCATTGTCGAACTTCGCTTTGCTGCCTGCTTTCTTCTCTCAAGTCCATGGCGGAGGCGCTGCTTCTATTTGTCACACTTGAAGGGCCATGTTCCTGTTCCACGGCGTAGATTCCGGTAAGATCATTTCATGTTACTTCATCTGAATGTACTGTATCTTATTTGTTGCCTGTAAGGTACTATCCTGCTGGACTTATTAAGTAAAAAAATAGGGCCTCATTGAGGCTCCTTTGGTTCTTGGAATCGAGGGTTAATATCTGCCGAGGAGGATTATTGAACAGGGTTTTTTTAAATCATGTTTGTTATGTGATTCAATCTGCTTATGTGTAGTGTTAACTGGGCTCTTGGCTTAGAACATAGGGGCCTTTGGAAGTGACGCAACCTTATGGTTGGGTGTGCTTTTTTTGGCCTGTACGGTTCACCTTGTGACTGGACGTGTTTACGTTCTGGTCTTCCATTTCCGCATTCCTGACCGTGTGGCGACTGAAAAATTCGGGTCTGCTAGTGTCTGGTTCTATGAGGTGGTGAGTGCCACAGCCATTGTGGGTGTCAGGTGCCGTTTAGATTTTTCTTTAGTTCATATTATTATATTCTCTATCCAGTTATGGAGGATTCTGATGCTGAGACTTTTCAAATTTCAGTTTCAGATTCTTCGACTCTTGAAGAATGCAAATTGGCCCCTTTGACACAGGTCAATCAGTTATGTTGGATATGCCGTATTAGAGCTACTTGTTCCTCGGGCTCGGGAATCAAGTGTCCGCTGAGCCATCCGCCTCTGGGGGTTCTGTCCTCCGAGAGGCGAGTTCCCTACCGCTCCCTACTGCTTCACATGCGGGTAACCCAGATTATGTTTATACCTCCTTACAGGGTGGCTTGTTCCCCCCCGGAAGGTTGCAGCTCGTTTTCGCTTTCACATATTTTTGGTGATTATGCGTCTGCAAAGCCCATACATTTATTTGCGTTTGTGCTCGTGCCCGATTGTCCCGGGTCTCCCGGCCTTAGGTGGGCCTATACAGTTCCCTGTGGGTGTAGCTGTCCCTGAGTGTTGTGCCTTTCGTTACAGAATAGCGTGCCTTCGCGTTTTACTCAGACATGTTTTTGAGTTATCAGAGGATCCTATCCTTAACGGATACGGGAATCCGCAGTATTCTGCTTCGAATGGTTCACCTCATTAGATGTGTGGCTATGGCATAATCTCCTGATTGTCGGTTGTTAAGATCCTTCCCAGTTTTTGTTGGAAGATCAGGCTGGTCCTGCGGGTATGCCTGTTTCTTCTTAGGCGTTTGCCTATGGGCTGCCTTATATCTTCTTTTATCCGGTTAGGATGTCTCTTATTTTGGTTATATGTTTCCTTCGGGAACTATCTCTGGGTTCGATTCTCGCTGTTTTTTCTTCTGTGGAAGTTGTTACGGGACATGTTAGTCCTATGTTTGTCTGTTATTCTCTTCCCCTCTGAGGGAGGATTTAGGCAGCTTGACAGTTATGGCCCTGTTGCAGGCTGGTCCTGCTTGGGTTCAGAGCTTCTGGTCTCGTGGCTGAGTGCTTACTTTATTATTTGTATTTCTTGTTTTTATTTTACAGGTTTCAGCTAAGCATTCTAACGAGGACTTGTGGGTCCGTGAGGCTGGAAGGATTGTTTCAGTCCTTATTGAGCCTTCAAGTTGGTTGACCGGGTCAGCGGCGTTCCACTGCGTCACTCCTTTTGCTTCAGATTCTCTCGGGACCTAGAGTATTCTTCCTCATGTGGGAGGATTGGGAGTTTAGCGCATCCTTACCGCTGGTTTAAGGTGATTTGGCCTTTTGAAGGCTCTAGGAATTGTCCTGTTGGACTTGTTCCTTCCGTGGTTCTCTTGTCAGTGAGACCTTTGGACTTTCCCATGTGGGTTAGGTCTTCTTATGGGGCCCTGGGTTTCCCTTAGGGAGAGGGTTGCTCTCTTCTTAAAACCCTTTGGATTTTGTCTGTTCCTCCATGTGAGTTGGGTCTCCTTTGGGGACCTGAATTTCCCTTCGAGAGAGTTCTTTTGGACTCTTCTTAGGATTTTTCCAAATCTGGGGACGCTCTGCATCCTTGGTTTCAGGTACTCCTCTGTCTCGTATGGTGAGGTGGAGACTAGCGTTTGATTGAGTGACCTTGTCCTCGTGGTACCCCTTGCTTTAGACATCTTGTGGCAGTCGAACGCCTATGAGCTCTAGCATCTTGGTTCAAGATGCCTTAGCTCCTTTGGAGCGTTAGACTTCGGCATTAGGTGGTCTCTTCCTTGGGTCGGGACTTGCGAGGTGTTCGGGTTCTCCTAGATATTACATTAATATCTCCCTGTGGTTCTGTTTTCTATGTCAGACGGTGTGTTTCAATTTCCAATTTATTGTTTGTTTTAAACAATTAGGGGCTCGAACCTGTCATCGCCCTGGTTGCTCCTGTTGCTGAGGCTTTTGCTCAGCGTTTTCTCTTGTGGATCCCGTTGCGGGTTGTTACCAGTCTTTTCAGGATCTAGGGCGGGTACGGGGGTTCTCCTATTCCGGGAATTCGGGCTATGACTTTCGGTCTGGCTAGTAGATACGGTCACGATTGGCCAGATTTCCTGGGTGCCGCTACTCATTAGCTTTGCCTATGCTCAATCAACGGTTTCCCTTGTAGGGTTTGCTGAAGTAACCTGATGGCTTTGCGGTTCTGCAGTCGAAGGGTTATAGGGTATCCGCTGCAGCTAATGCACCCTTCTGTGCGTTAAGTTTTCAGGGGATTCCTTCCCGGTTCATCTGCGTTGGAGCGTGATCTCTTTCAGTCTGTGGCCTTGTGTCTTGTGGGTAGGTGCTCTGTTGCTAATGGCACCCTTTTTCTTAGGTAGGTTTGGTCTATGGAGGCCTTGTTTAGAACTTTTCCTAGATTCAGGGGATGGAACAAAGGGTTTAACCTATGTGGAGAGAGGCATGCTCTCTGGGTTGTTCTGTTCTATCTGGAGTCTTGCTGGCTCGTCGAGATGGGCCTTTGCTTGACTCTTTTGGGTTTTCGGCCTTGTTGACTTTCTTATGGAGATTCGGGGGGGTTCCTGAGCTCTCTGGAATGGCTGGAGCCATTTTTTCCCCTCTTTTGTGAACGGGTGTCGGGGTTATTCTATTCCCCTGTTTCAGACCTACTGACACTTGGACTGGCCCGGCTGGGAATAAGTCCTGAGATTATTGTTCCTCGGGGGTGTAATGTGCGTAGTTTTGAGGTTCTCTACTTCTCCCCTTTTGGGACCTATGTGTTCTGGCGGCTGGGATTGCCTAGAGGGTGCCTCTGTCTTGGAGTTTTTACACTCCGATATCTTATTTAGCCGCATTTTACTTCTTAGTAAAGTATTCTCTCTTTGGGTCGTCCTGCTGATGGCTGCGTGTTCTTGACTCTGGTGTTTACCTCGTCTGGGTCTGCTACACGTATTTGTGTTGAATACTTCAGTATTCTAAGTGCTGACAACTTGATGATAAGTCTTCAGTTGTCGTGTCGTTGCTTCCACTCGACGTTGAGAGTAAAAAACACTTTTCAGATGCCTGGTCCTAGACCTTGTGTTATGTTGGTCTGGGCGTTGCCTCCCCTTATTTGTTTTAGACCCATTTGGGTCTTTATGAGCTAGGCTCGTTCTAGGGGTCTTCCTTTTTGGAATTTTGCGGTGTCCTTTCGATTTCCTTTGATTTTTTTTCTTGCCCTGTCCCTTGAGAGTTTTGGCCTGGTGTTCCCTTTGCTAGTAAGGGGTGTGTGGTTGGGGGCCGACCACTGGGCCACGGTGTCTCCTAGAGGACTGTTGGCTCAGTTGAGTCTGATTTTGCAGTCTCTAGTAGGCTTTCGGACTATCTGCGGGTCAGTGTCCTTGGGGCTTTTTCCTTTCAATGTTCTTGGCCTCCGACGAAGCAGGGTTTTGTTGGGTAGTGGTTTCAGGCCTGGTGCCCCCAGAATGGGCCGTCTCTTGTACCCTCCCGTCTTTTCATTCTGTATCCTCCATAGCTTGGGTGTTGTTTTCCCCAAAAGTAATGAATGCAGCTGTGGACTCTTTCCATTTATGAAGAAAAACATAAATTATGCTTACCCCACCCTTTTTTTTTATGTGGGGCGTCTGTATCTTCTTCTGGCACCTTTTCACCCTGATATTTCTTCTACTGTTCATTGTTCCTCGGCAGAATGACTGGGGGATGAGGGGAGTGGGAGGAGTATTTAAGACTTTGGCTGGGTGTCTTTGCCTCCTCCTGGTGACCAGGTTCTTATTTCCCAAAAGTAATGAATGCAGCTGTGGACTCGTTCCATCTGAAGAAAAGAAAAGTATCAGGTAAGCATAATTTATGTTGTTGTAGAACAAGTAATAAGACAAAACAACTTAAATAAATGTGTTTGTATGATGCATTAAATATATTAAACTATTGCTTACTTAAAATAAAGGTAATGGGGCCTCTTCCAGAAATGCATCATAAAAAAGGGGAACCAAGTGGCAAACTTTTAACTTATAACAATTGTGGTAATGAGCAAAAAGGTGCAGAATTCTTCCCCTAATACATTTTTTTTTTTTTGCAGTAACGTTTTAATTCTTTATCCTAGCTGTTTATTTGTAACATCCATGTCCAATCCAATTAAACACATGCATTGGGAAGTATTAGGCAAAAGTTATGGCTTTGAATTAATTAATTAATTAATTAATACTAGATAAAAGTTGTATTTTTTTGTCTTGAAGGGTAACTCAATAGTACACGTTATCTATACACTTTTTTTTTAGTTATGATGGCAATGCTCACTGGAAATCTTGATTTCCTTCTTAATACAGGGAGAGTCCACAGCTGCATTCATTACTTGTGGGAATATAGAACCTGGCCACCAGGAGGCAAAGACACCCAAGCCAAAGGCTTAATTACCTCCTCCACTTCCCTCATCCCCCAGTCATTCTTTGCCTTTCGTCACACAAGGTTTGCAGAGAAGTGCAGATGATTTCGGAGTAGTTCCTTATAAAGGGTATCTGCACTTCGAGATGGGACTGGAGTTTTAAGTAGTTATGTCAGCCTCTCAGTGAGAGCATTGATGAAAGTTAGTCTGGAGATGGAGAGTCTTTCTGCGAAACCATCCAGACTCATGTTAACAGCTCCTTAAGCAATCAGCGTTGATGAGTTTCGCTGCCTGCTTTCTTCACTCAAATCCATGTCAGAAGCGCTGCTACAATCTGTCAAACTTGAAAGACCTTGTTACTGTTCCATGGCATAGATTCCGGTAAGATAGTTTCATTTTTTACACACGTTAACGATAGAAGACAGGGTCACAGTGGGACTCATTTATCTTTATGGAATTAAGGGTTAATATCTCTTGAGGGGGATTATTGAACAGTGGGGTTTTTTAATTATATTTGTTATGTGATTTCGGCTGCTTATGTGTAAGAGATGTTTGGGCCCATAGGCTAATACGAAATGTACAGGTTATTTTTCATTTTGAGAGCTGCGTAGTTTTATTAAGCTGGTACGCTTTTCCTTAGGGGCGGTCCTGCATGATGCACCATGTGACCGGGAGTGTGTACCTGTCTGGGTCATAGAAGGTGGTGAGTGGTCCCGGGGCGTTTTTGACTTTGTCACTTCCCTGTCAGTGGGGAGAGTGTGTCCTATGGGGGTCCGTGGATCAGGAGTTTCCTTCCGATTATTCCTAAGCTTTCTCAGCCGAGTATTCTGCTCTGAGATTTTGGTATTCTGGGTTCCTATCAGTTGGGACCTCTCAGTGGGTAGATCTTTTTCAGAGTCAGAGAGTTCCTCCTACGTAGTTGGGAGGGTCTCAAGTTCGGTGGTGGGCAGAGGCCCACTACGGATCATTGTCAGAGATCCTCTCTATGATCGTGCCCTTCAGGAAAGGATGTTCTCTACAATCATTCCTTTGATCTGACTATCTGAAGGATTTTGAATGTTTGTATCTGAATGGGGATGCCGATCGAGATTCTCGGGCACCCGTACCTATCCCTTTTTTTTCCCCTTAAGGAGTTGTGGGTAGGGATCTTCAGACAGAGCTAATAGATCCTTAACAGTGCTTGGACGGTCTAATCTGACCTTCTTCCTTTCGGCCATGTCACTCTTTGTCGAGGATGGACCGATACTAGCAGGAGCAGGCGTCAGTGAGACTGATTGCCCTGCTTATGCCCGCGAGTTTTTGCGGTTTAAGGGCTTCGCCGCCATGAGCGTTACCTTGTCGCAAGGATCTGCTGAGTCAAGACCCCTTTGCGTCATGGGATCTTATTCCTCTGAGGCGTTTTTTGCGAGAAATCACTTGGTCTTTGCCGAGAGAGGGTTTTCTTTCTGAAAGGTTTCGGTCCTTTCCTTCAGCACATAGCTGGTCCCTTGTCATCTTTGGAGGTCCACCCTTTGTCAGGAGGACCTAGATTGTCTTGGCTCTCTATCTAATTCCAGGGGTTTTCTTTATTTCCTCCAGGATGATTTGGGAAAGGGCCTTCCTAGCTAGCTACTTGTTCGAGCAAACTTTTTGAGGCAGCTAGCTGTAATAGCCTGATGGTTAGCTTAGCTGCCTAGCTAGCGGAAGGTTACAGATTAAGTCCTGCTGCAGTTCCTTGCTCATTGAATGTAGACTCACAAGCAGTTGTTAAGATACCCTGTTTATTCTCCTGTTCCAGAGGCTCATTGAACTTCCAGGAGTTCAGGTCGTTGAGTTAAAATCTACTACTCCTTCTTGGAGTTTAGACTTTATTTTTAGTGAGCTTGCATCAGGTTACTTTTGTACCTGTGCAGGAGGTGGTCTTTGAAGTTTTTCTTCAATGATCTATTCTGCCTGTAGATAGTTTTTCTGCGTGCCATAATGCGTCATATTCCTTTTCTAAGGGGAAAGGGAATCTTGACTTGATGTTCCTTTCAGACTACCTTAGAACAGACAGTTTGTTTTCTGTTGTATATCGTATCTGGGAAGTGCAAGGGTTTGGAGGTTTAGTTGACTTCCTTATTGTTAGTGGAGGGGTGTGTTTTTTTCACTTGACTTAGGAGTCAGCGGTACACTAGCCTCCTCAGAGGTTTATGGCTCCGTTCGAGAGCAGTGACGTCCTCTTCAGTCTCTGGCATGAGATCTCTACGGTTCTGATTGTTGGACGGCTGCTTGGTCCTCCTAGCATTGTTTTCTTTTTCCTTTTTGCTTCTGTTTGAAGCAGCCTTCGGGAGAATGGGTTTGTAGCAGGCTGTGATGCCCTCAGTTTTGGGGCCGCCTCTTCTGTTTTCACTCCCGTTAGCATTCAGTGTCCTCTGTAGCTTGGGTATAATTTCCCACAAGTAATGAATGCAGCTGTGGACTCTCCCTGTATTAAGAAGGAAAACATAAATTATGCTTACCAGATAATTTCCTTTCCTTCTGTACAGGGAGAGTCCACAGCTCCCTCCCGTGTTCGCAGATGGGCGGCCCTAAATTTAATTTGTTTATTCTGGCACCTTTTTTCACCCTGATATTTTTCCTACTGTTCAAGGTTCCCTCGGCAGAATGACTGGGGGATGAGGGAAGTGGGGAGGTATTTAAGCCTTTGGCTGGGGTGTCTTTGCCTCCTCCTGGTGGCCAGGTTCTATATTCCCACAAGTAATGAATGCAGCTGTGGTCTCTCCCTGTACAGAAGGAAAGGAAATTATCTGGTAAGCATAATTTATGTTTTTATTTATTTATATAATTTATTTCTTTTTTGTTGCCAGGTGTTGGAGCTGCCCGGTCTGGAAACCTCACCTTTATGGTTGGTGGAGTGGAGCAGGAGTTTCATGCTGCACAAGAGTTATTGTCATGCATGGGAGCTAATGTCATCTATTGTGGAGAAGTTGGAACAGGGCAGGTATGTCAAGTGTTTTTTCTTTCTTCTGAATTAGCATTTTTAATACTGGAACTACTGATGTCATCCAAGACATCTAAGATACGAGAAAAATGCCCACCCCATACAAGCATTTTCATGTTTTGTTTTTGTTTTATTTGTTTTTTGAATTAGCAAATATGGCTGCTCTGTTCGGAGTACTACTGGTTGCTGGGGATTTATGTACAAACAAAGTTTGCCAGGCCAGTTTCTTGTGAGCCAATGTCGTAAAGCAATATTTGTAGCATTTCGCTTACTGTGCACATGCTTACAATCCTTCTGCACCTTCATACTAAATAACCACAACATTGACCTTATTAACAATAACATTTGCTTTATTTTGGCTCACTTGGCTAAAACTCACAAGGGGAGACTATTAGTTTAGGGTACTGGACAGAATTGACACTCCCCCTTTTACTAAAGATGGCTCCCCTTATAGATTTTCCCTCATTCTTAATTCTGTCCATCACAAAATAGAAAGAACTAAGCCTCTAACCTTGTAGGGGGCATTTCTACTTACTGGATTGCATGGAGGCAGTCCTGGGCTATAAAAACAAATAATCTGTAGATTAGAACCAAAAAGGCCTTCAAGTCTACCAATATTACTTGTGCAGTATAAAAAAGTACTTAATTTCTTATGACAGCCTTATGCTTGTCCCAGGCGTTTTTCAATTATTTTACAGTCCTTGCATTTACAACCTAAATTGGAAGTATATTTCATATAACAACCACACTTTCTGTAAAAATCTGCTTCCTCCCATTTCTCCTTAACCTGCTACTCTGTGATTTAAGATTGCAACCCTTTGATTTTGTGGTAAATTCTTTCAGCTTCCACTTTATTATGTCCATTCACATATTTAAAGTTTTCTGTCATGTCACCTCTTTCCCCTCTCTCCTTTTAAACTCAATATAATGAGCTCCTACATGAGTTCCACTGTGTAGGGTTCTCTGGCTGCAGGCAATGTCAGCGAAGCTTCTAGGCTCCCTCATTGGAATGGGGCTCCTGCATGTGCTACCTTATTTTCCCATGTGATAGCATGGATAAAAACACATAGTCACACAAGGTATGTTTCGGCACATACGTAGTGGCTCTACCAGAGGGGACATACATTTTCCACTAAATACCAGTAAGGAGATCACTTTTTGATGGTTTTGATTGTGGATTTTCCAATCTTGCTCCGTAAACTCAAGTCTTGGAGGTGTGCACTACTTTGATAAATGTTTAAAGCTTTTGTTGATTTAGCCACTCTTCATGTTTCCAGATAAGAGGAGCCTGCTCTGCATACACAAAATACTTTGCCAACCAAAAACTGATTATCATGTGGGTTAGTCTGGGCTCAGGAAGCAGTGGGTGTTTGTATTTATGTGGCTATTAAATACTTATTTTTCTCTCTAATGCCATATTTCATATTCTAAATCTAAATGTGACACTGTTATTAATGATACTCCTGATGCATCTGAGCCATCTGTTATCTCCAAATGTATCAAAAGTGTTAATGGTGCATTGGATTTGGAAAGCTATGCTTCTACTTAATCATATTGGTTGAACGTCAATCTCCTGTTCAGATACGCTGCAAATGAACTGCTAAAACAATGTTAAGAACATGATATAACCTGATTAGGTAAGACTTGTTTAGAACATTGGGAAACATGTTTGAAGTTAAGAGTAAACCATTTAAATGAGATGTCCCATTATTTGGGAAATTATTAATTACCTTGATTTCTTAAAGGACATTTTTTGCCACTAACTTTCAAACTTTGTTTAATTACAGAACTCATATGCAATTTCATACTAACAGTATGTCAGCCCCAGATAAATATTTAATTTACAAGGTGGGAAATCATATATGGAAGCCATAAGTAGAGGGTATAGTAAGCAATGGTTAATTTCAATTCAGTAGGTCACAATGATAGTGCACATGCCCAAATGTTTTGGGTAAGAGTATGATTGAACTTCAATTGTCATAAAGTTGATCACAGTGAATGTATTTCTGGTTTCCAAAGATTTGTTATGCTTCCACATTCCAGTGGAAGTCATTCACTGTACATTTGGTTCTCAGTGGGAACCCAAAATTGTTAGTTTGTGACTTTTTTTAATAGGCATTTCCTTAGCATCAAGGGAATTATATTCCACTACTATCTCAGAGTTGCTCATTGCACATATAGAACAAGTGTTGAAATGTTATGACTGGATTACAAACATAACGAAAATTCAAATGACCCCAATACATGAGTCTTTCTGGGAATAGTTTTCAATTTTAAAGAAGGCATTGTTTATCTGCTACTACATATGATTCTTTATCTAATTTGATACCTTTCCAGTTATTGCAGAATAATGTTCTCATGACCAAGGCAAAGATAAAGATCTTGGAAAAACTAACGTCTACTATACATATAGCCTTTGGGCAACATGACAGACATGTTCAATGCAGCAGTACACCCTGAAAAAAATATAACTAGAAGATCATTTTTTCCAGATGATTCCTTTTCTTCCATATGTTAAAATACTTAGATTGGCACACAGCCTCAACAGGGGCATCCCTTTCTCTGACCTTTTGTATGCAAATAAAGAGACATTTCAACAAAGGGACTGGGGAGCATCTAGTCTTCAAAAGGAAAGGAAAGTAGTTCTCAAATAATGACTTTATTATTCTTTTTAGCCCTGTGAAGAATTTAATAATAGCTGATCACCCTGTAAATCTGAACTACAGGATCTATTACCTAAGCAGAGTCTGAACGCATTAAACAGAATGGCAGCTTCACTTTAAGGTGCTCTACAAGATAACAAAACAACAAGATTATACAAAAGTGCATTTGATGACATCCAACTGGAATAATCAAGTACCTCAGTTCTTCAGTCAATCCCCCTCTAATTAGTTGATGGGGGTAAATTATTTTTCTCAGATGTGGGGCAGATTCATGTATTACTCCCAATATCACTAATTCTTCAGATTCTGTGAGAAAGAAATTGCAATTATCCCATTTTGGCCAAGAACATTGATACTTTTTATCAAGTATCCTTTTTTAATTCCTAGAAGTTCAGTTTAGCACATTTTTTCTGAATGATCATGGTTCCTGCAGTAGATATTGCTGCTCCTGTAATTGTAACTTTTCCCCAAGAACTAATAAAAATCTATTTCAGCATACTATGTCTGGGATATCTTTTCCTGTTGGATAATTTAACAAATTATCTTCTACAACTGATGTGAAATTTATGTCATGTTTTAAAGTTCTTGCATGTTGACTTTCAGCACGGTTTAAAGGGATATTCCAGTCAAAATTGAAATGCACATAGATCAAGTATATCTTTGAAAAGAAACATATTTGCAATATACATGTACAGGTAGCCCTCCGCTTACTCTCCGGGGTTAGGTTCCAGAAGTAATAGTTGTAAATCGAAACCGTTGTAAATTGAAACACAGTTTATAATGTAAGTCAATGGGAAGTGAGGGCATTAGATTCCAGACCCCTCTCAAAATTGTCATAAGTAACACCTAATACATTATTTTTAAAGCTTTTAAATGAAGACTTTACATGATAAACAGCATTATAAACCTTATTAAATAATCACACAACAGACTGTATGATCAAACTAAGTTTAATGAATAAAAACATTTTTTTCTGCAAACAGTTTAGCATGTTAGATAATATTGGGTCTGTACCTATTATATGCATTTCAATCTGGACTGATTAAGGAGTTAGGCACCCTCACCTCAAGCAGTTGGACAGGAAGATAATAGGGAAGTGGCTGCTAGATCTTGTTGCTCGATAGGTCTGGTCTGCTCTGTGTACACAGATTAATTTCAGTCTGCTAAGTTGCATAACTTTGCTGCAACACAAGCGGACAGCTCCACCTACTGGCTATTTTAATTAGTGCACTGCTTTTCAATAACAGCAGTCACATGACTGAAAAAAGGTTGTTATTCTGAAACGGCGCAAATTGAAGCTGTGGGCCACCTGTATTAGCAAAAATGCTTCTAGTAAAACGTATCACTGTTTTTGTGTTAACATTTTTCTGTGCATGTGAAGGATAGCTGTATATTCTCAGTGCACCAGCATTTAAAATACTGCAGCTGTTCATAGCACCAGTAGGGGTTTGTATCATGTCAGCAATTAATACATTGAGTCGTTACCAGATGATACAAGCACCTTTATGCTCTCTGAGAAAGTGATGTTTAAAATGCTCGTGCATGGTGCATACTTACATACACATTTGAAAACAACTTAGCTTTTAGTAGAAGCATTTTTACTAATACATGTATATTAAAAAAATGCTGCTATTCAAAACTAAAATGCATCCATGATCCATGTTGATTCCAGTTTTGGCTGGAATTTCTCTTTAAGTTCATGGTATTTAAATGTACAAGTATCTTCTATTTGGACTTTCACAGGCGTAGGAGGTATACAAGGACATTTTGTCATGCAGTTCTTTCAATAGATCATAAACACCACTTTGTGATCTACCTCTAGTACTAAAAAACACCTAGAAGCACATTTTGAACCTTTACCTCTTACTGTCCAGACATGGTTTGGAGGAACCCATTCATTATCCATTATTCCACAGATATCTAGTAGATATTTCCCCTGAGAAAGCTATTGTTTTCAGTTTAGTACAATACATAGTCAAGAAATATCACTTAATGAGAATTCCAATTCATGAAGATCTCAGGGTTTATTTTATTAACTGTCTTGACATCCTGGACAATGGAAGCAGATTCACCATCATCTGAGCTTTGTCAGGAAGGAGTTTGGACAACTCCTAACGTTCTTTCTCGCTACAAGTTTGGAAGAAAGGCAATGGATTTTGTGATGCCACAATAATTATTTCCAACAATTGGAGTATTTTCTTCTAATATCTTCTGTATGTGTTCTTCTGTATGTGTTCTGTATGTACTTTTAGCTAGGATTACATTTCTCCAACATTGGTGTGTCCGGTCCACGGCGTCATCCTTACTTGTGGGATATCTCTTCCCCAACAGGAAATGGCAGAGTCCCAGCAAAGCTGGCCATATAGTCCCTCCTAGGCTCCGCCCACCCCAGTCATTCTCTTTGCCGTTGCACAGGCAACATCTCCACGGAGATGGTTAAGAGTTTTTTGGTGTTTAAATGTAGTTTTTATTCTTCTATCAAGTGTTTGTTATTTTAAAATAGTGCTGGTATGTACTATTTACTCTGAAACAGAAAAGGATGAAGATTTCTGTTTGTGAGAGGAAGATGATTTTAGCAGACAGTAACTAAAATCGATTGCTGTTTCCACATAGGACTGGTGAGATGAAGTAACTTCAGTTGGGGGAAACAGTTAGCAGACTTTTCTGCTTAAGGTATGACTAGCCATATTTCTAACAAGACCATGTAATGCTGGAAGGCTGTCATTTCCCCTCATGGGGACCGGTAAGCCATTTTCTTAGTCAAACAAACAGAATAAAGGGCTTAACATGGGCTAAAAAACTGGTTGACATTTTTATGGGCTAAATCGATTGCTTTATTTGGGCATTTTATTCATATTTATGCTGACAATTCGCATTTATAAACTTGGGGAACGTTTATTAAACGGCAGGCACTATGTTAGACACCTTTTCCAGTCAGGGGGCCTTCCTAGTTGTAGACTGAGCCTCATTTTCGCGCCATTACTGCGCAGTTGTTTTTTGAGAGCAGGGCATGCAGATGCATGTGTGAGGATCTGAAATTTGCTGGAAAAGCTTCTAGAAGGCGTCAATTGGTATCGTATTCCCCTCTGGGCTTGGTTGGGTCTCAGCAAAAACTATAGCTGGGACTGTATAGGGGTTAAATTTGTAAACGGCTCCGGTTCCGTTATTTTAAGGGTTAAAGCTCTGAAATTTGGTGTGCAATACTCTTAATGCTTTAAGACACTGTGGTGAAATTTTGGTAATTTTTTAACAATTCCTTCATACTTTTTCACATATTCAGTAATAAAGTGTTTTCTGTTTAAAATTTAAAGAGACAGTAACGGTTTTGTTTTAAAACGTTTTTTGTGCTTTGTTGACAAGTTTAAGCCTGTTTAACATGTCTGTGCTTTCGGATAAGCTATGTTCTATATGTATGAAAGCCAATGTGTCTCCCCATTTAAATTTATGTGATAATTGTGCCATAGCGTCCAAACAAAGTAAGGACAGTACTGCCACAGATAATGAAATTGCCCAAGATGATTCCTCAGATGAGGGGAGTAAACATGATACTACATCATCTCCTACTGTGTCTACACCAGTTTTGCCCACACAGGAGGCCCCTAGTACATCTAGTGCACCAATGCTTATTACCATGCAACAATTGACGGCTGTAATGGATAACTCCATAGCAAATATTTTATCCAAAATGCCTACTTATCAGAGAAAGCACGATTGCTCTGTTTTAAACACTGAAGAGCAGGAGGGCGCTGATGATAATTGTTCTGTCATACCCTCACACCAATCTGAAGGGGCCATGAGGGAGGTTTTGTCAGATGGAGAAATTTCAGATTCAGAAAAAATTTCTCAACAAGCTGAACCTGATGTTGTGACATTTAAATTTAAATTAGAACATCTCCGCGCACTGCTTAAGGAGGTGTTATCTACTCTGGATGATTGTGACAACTTGGTCATTCCAGAGAAATTATGCAAGATGGACAAGTTCCTAGAGGTTCCGGTGCACCCCAACGCTTTTCCTATACCCAAGCGGGTGGCGGACATAGTAAATAAGGAGTGGGAAAAGCCCGGCATACATTTTGTTCCCCCCCCTATATTTAAGTAATTATTTCCTATGGTCGACCCCAGAAAGGACTTATGGCAGACAGTCCCTAAGGTCGAGGGGGCAGTTTCTACTCTAAACAAACGCACTACTATTCCTATCGAAGATAGTTGTGCTTTCAAAGATCCTATGGATAAAAAATTGGAGGGTTTGCTTAAAAAGATTTTTGTACAGCAAGGTTACCTTCTACAACCCATTTCGTGCATTGTTCCTGTCACTACAGCAGCGTGGTTCTGGTTCGAGGAACTAGAAAACTCGCTTAGTAGAGAGACTCCATATGAGGAGGTTATGGACAGAGTTCACGCACTTAAGTTGGCTAACTCTTTTATTTTAGATGCCGCTTTGCAATTAGCTAGATTAGCGGCGAAAAATTCAGGGTTTGCTATCGTGGCGCGCAGATCGCTTTGGCTAAAGTCTTGGTCAGCGGATGTGTCATCCAAGACAAAATTGCTTAACATCCCTTTGAAAGGTAAAACTCTATTTGGACCAGAATTGAAAGAGATTATTTCAGACATCACTGGGGGAAAGGGCCACGCCCTTCCACAAGATAGGCCTTTCAAGGCCAAAAATAAGTCTAATTTTCGTTCCTTTCGCAATTTCAGGAACGGACCGGCCTCTAATTCTGCATCCTCTAAGCAAGAGGGTAATGCCTCACAACCCAAACCAGCCTGGAAACCGATGCAAGGCTGGAACAAGGGTAAGCAGGCCAAGAAGCCTGCCGCTGCTAACAAAACAGCATGAAGGAGTAGCCCCCGATCCGGGACCGGATCTAGTGGGGGGCAGACCCTCTCTCTTTGCTCAGGCTTGGGCAAGAGATGTTCAGGATCCCTGGGCGCTAGAAATAGTTTCTCAGGGTTATCTCCTGGAATTCAGGGAACTACCCCCAAGGGGAAGGTTCCACATGTCTCACTTATCCTCAAACCAAATAAAGAGACAGGCGTTCTTACATTGTGTAGAAGACCTGTTAAAGATGGGAGTGATACACCCAGTTCCAATAAAGGAACAAGGAATGGGATTTTATTCCAATCTGTTCGTAGTTCCCAAAAAAGAGGGAACTTTCAGACCAATTTTGGATTTGAAGATCCTAAACAAATTTCTCAGGGTACCATCGTTCAAGATGGAAACCATTCGAATGATTCTACCCACTATCCAGGAAAGTCAATTTATGACTACCGTGGATCTAAAGGATGCGTACCTACATATTCCTATCCACAAAGAACATCATCAGTTCCTAAGGTTCGCTTTTCTGGACAAGCATTACCAGTTTGTGGCCCTCCCATTCGGGTTAGCCACTGCTCCAAGGATTTTCACAAAGGTACTAGGGTCCCTTCTAGCGGTTCTAAGACCGAGGGGCATTGCAGTAGTACCTTACTTGGACGACATTCTAATACAAGCGTCGTCCCTGTCAAAAGCAAAGGCTCATACAGACATCGTTCTGGCCTTTCTCAGATCACACGGATGGAAGGTGAACATAGAAAAAAGTTCTCTGTCTCCGTCGACAAGAGTTCCCTTTTTGGGAACAATAATAGATTCCTTAGAAATGAGGATTTTTCTGACAGAGGTCAGAAAGTCAAAACTTCTAAGCACTTGTCAAGTTCTTTATTCTGTTCCTCGTCCTTCCATAGCGCAGTGCATGGAAGTAGTAGGGTTGATGGTTGCAGCAATGGACATAGTTCCTTTTGCACGAATTCATCTAAGACCATTACAACTGTGCATGCTCAAACAGTGGAATGGGGACTATACAGACTTGTCTCCAATGATTCAAGTAGATCAGAAGACCAGAGATTCACTCCGTTGGTGGCTGACCCTGGATCATCTGTCCCAGGGAATGAGCTTCCGCAGACCAGAGTGGGTCATTGTCACGACCGACGCCAGTCTAGTGGGCTGGGGCGCGGTCTGGGAGTCCCTGAAAGCTCAGGGTCTATGGTCTCGGGAAGAGTCTCTTCTCCCGATAAACATTCTGGAACTGAGAGCGATATTCAATGCTCTCAGGGCTTGGCCTCAACTAGCAAAGGCCAGATTCATAAGGTTCCAATCAGACAACATGACGACCGTTGCGTATATCAATCATCAGGGGGGAACAAGGAGTTCCCTGGCGATGAAAGAAGTGACCAAAATAATTAAATGGGCGGAGGATCACTCCTGCCACCTGTCTGCGATCCACATCCCAGGTGTGGAAAACTGGGAGGCGGATTTTCTGAGTCGTCAGACATTCCATCCGGGGGAGTGGGAACTCCATCCGGAGATCTTTGCCCAAATAACTCAATTATGGGGCATTCCAGACATGGATCTGATGGCGTCTCGTCAGAACTTCAAGGTTCCTTGCTACGGGTCCAGATCCAGGGATCCCAAGGCGACTCTAGTAGATGCACTAGTAGCACCTTGGACCTTCAACCTAGCTTATGTATTTCCACCGTTTCCTCTCATTCCCAGGCTGGTAGCCAGGATCAATCAGGAGAGGGCCTCAGTGATCTTGATAGCTCCTGCGTGGCCACGCAGGACTTGGTATGCAGACCTGGTGAATATGTCATCGGTTCCACCATGGAAGCTACCTTTGAGACAGGACCTTCTTGTTCAGGGTCCATTCGAACATCCAAATCTGGTCTCCCTCCAGCTGACGGCTTGGAGATTGAACGCTTGATTCTATCGAAGCGTGGGTTTTCAGATTCTGTGATAGATACTCTGGTTCAGGCCAGAAAACCGGTAACTAGAAAGATTTACCATAAAATATGGAAAAGATATATCTGTTGGTGTGAATCCAAAGGATTCCAATGGAATAAGATAAAAATTCCTAAGATTCTCTCCTTTCTACAAGAAGGTTTGGAGAAAGGATTATCTGCAAGTTCTCTAAAGGGACAGATCTCCGGACGGCAGCCTCCTGAAAGAATCACAGCTCATTCCACTAGGGCTGTGGCTTCCACATGGGCCTTCAAGAACGAGGCTTCTGTTGACCAGATATGTAAGGCAGCGACTTGGTCTTCACTGCACACTTTTGCCAAATTTTACAAATTTTATACTTTTGCTTCTTCGGAGGCTATTTTTGGGAGAAAGGTTTTGCAAGCTGTGGTGCCTTCCGTTTAGGTAACCTGATTTGCTCCCTCCCTTCATCCGTGTCCTAAAGCTTTGGTATTGGTTCCCACAAGTAAGGATGACGCTGTGGACCGGACACACCAATGTTGGAGAAAACAGAATTTATGCTTACCTGATAAATTACTTTCTCCAACGGTGTGTCCGGTCCACGGCCCGCCCTGGTTTTTTAATCAGGTCTGATGAATTATTTTCTCTAACTACAGTCACCACGGTACCATATGGTTTCTCCTATATATATTTCCTCCTGTCCGTCGGTCGAATGACTGGGGTGGGCGGAGCCTAGGAGGGACTATATGGCCAGCTTTGCTGGGACTCTTTGCCATTTCCTGTTGGGGAAGAGATATCCCACAAGTAAGGATGACGCCGTGGACCGGACACACCGTTGGAGAAAGTAATTTATCAGGTAAGCATAAATTCTGTTTTTTAGCTTTTTGTTTTGATTATATCAATTTATGTGAATCGGAGGGATGTGTGAAGGCCTCTATGAATTTGGTTAAAGCGAGAATTCTTGGTTAAATTTCTTAATAACAAATTTGTTTCAGATGTTTGGTGAACATTTTGTAACATTTTAATGCAAGTAAAAAACTTCAGCAACATTAGTGTAAGTGGTAGAAATTTGCAATTCACTCTACCACGTTAGACATTAATTTATTCAGTGTTTCAAGAATTATTGACTCCCTTTGGAAAATATAATCATAGTTACCTATAGTGCTTTTCAAGAGAAAAAAATATTAGGAAAACCAGCCTTTGAAATGATGGCAATATTTGTAGAAAACTTATGAAACAAGTTTGTATGTTTTGTAATATTTTTTACTTTTATTACTTTGTACAATACTTATAATGCACCTTAATTTTATGTTAGAAAATATTTTATGTGTAGACACAATATGTATATTAAACCTTCCATTAAAACTTATTTTCAGGCTGCCAAGATTTGCAACAACATGCTGTTGGCAATTAGCATGGTTGGGACAGCAGAAACCATGAATCTTGGGATACGGTATGCAAATTTAAAGTCTAAAGCTATATTATATGTATTTTATTACTATTGTTTATTAAACATTACATAACAGTATCAGAGCCTTTAATTACTATTAAAGAAGATTGTAGATGATGAAAATAATTTCTGTTTTGCCATTGAAGAACAATCTTACATGAGCTGTAAAAGATTTCTCATACATAAAACTATCCCATAACTCACATAATTTTCCTCAACTTTAAACTATTTTGTCTGACCTTTTAAACTTTTAAGGGTTTTTGTTTTTGAGCCGCATGACTTCAGTCTGGTTTTACCTGGAACCTATTGCTAAATACATCTACCTTGAGAACCTGTTCCAAGTATTTGCAAAGAAAAAAAGAGAACATTATTTGTATATGTATAATCTAAAAACCTGACATTTCATTCAAGAATGGTAAGGTCTGAATCCACAGATGGAATTGGAATTGGAAACACATTATTCCCTTTAGCCTTAACCCTAAACAATTTATCCTTTGAGCTAACGTTTTTCCTGATGATCAAGGGATGAAGGTAAACTTTATTATTATTATTATTCTTTATTTATGAAGCACCAACATATTCCGCAGCGCTGTCCATGGGTACACTTCATTTAAATAAAGCAATGATATAAGACTTGCGGGAGACAGGACATAATTTACAAACACATACAGGAGGAATTGAGGGCCCTACTCCCGTGGGAACTTGCAATCTGGAAGGGTAGGAGGTTGAGAAACAGGAGGTGAGGACTGCAAGATTGAGAAAGATGTTAATGCAGAGTTAGATGAGGTAAATGTTAGGTAAGTGAAATTAATTCGTTATTGAGTTGGGTGGTAGGCTTCCCTGAACAGAAAAGTCTTCAGAGAGCATTTAAAGGAAGAAAGATTAGGGCAAAGCCTGACCGCACAAGGGATAGCGTTCCAGAGGGTAGGTGCTGCACGACAGAAGTCCTGCAGTCTTGCATGAGAAGAGGTGATAGTCACAAATGCAGTCATTGTTGGATCTTAGTGGACGGGCTGGAGTATACTTGTTTGTTAGAAATTATAGGTAAAGGGGAGCAGCGTTGGTGAGAGCTTTGTATGTAAGGGTGAGAATTTTGAATTTAATTCTGCTGTGAATGGGGAGCCAATAAATGGGGATCAACCTGACAGAGGCATTTAGGATGGATTGAAGGGGGGAGAGGCGGGAAAGAGGAAGGCCAGTAAGTAGGTTATTGCAGTAGTCAAGTCGGGAAATAACAAGGGAGTGGATTATTTGCTTTGTGGTGTTAGCGTTAAGAAAAGGTCGAATCTTGGAAATATTGTGTAGATGGTTGTGGCAGGATGTAGAAAGCTATTGGATATGGGGGGTGAAGGATAGATTTGAGTCAAGTGTAACTCTGAGGCAGCGGACTTGGGGCGATGGGGAAATGGTGATGCCTTCAACAGGGATAGAGAAGTCAGAAGTCGGCGTAGAGCTTGAGGGGGATAAGAAGGAGCTCAGTCTTGGACATGTTAATCTTTAGGTGGTGAGCGGCCATCCAGAAAGAAATACCAGATAAGCAGTTGCTGGCATGAGAAAGGACAGAGTGAGAGAGAGCAGGGGTGGAGAGGTAGATCTTGGTGTCATCAGCATAGAGGTGATATTTGAAGCCATAACTGTTGATAAGTTTACCCAGCGAAGAAGTATAAATGGAAAAGATTAGAAGACCCATAACATATCCTTGAGGTACTCCAACAGACAGGGGCATTGGGGAGGAGGGGTCGACGGAAAATGACACAGAAAAAGACCTGTGAGAAAGATAGGAGTGAATCCAGGAAAGAGCAGTGTCACAGAGGCCAAAAGAGCTAAGGGTCTGTAGGAGGAAGGGGTGGTCAACTGTGTCGAAGGCAGCTGAGAGGTCAAGTAAGATTAGTAGAGCTGCAACAACTAATCGGCATAATCGATAATAATCGATTATGAAAATAGTTGTCAACGAATCTCATAATCGATTAGTTGGTTTGCAATTAGTTGGTCTGTGCACAGCACCAGCTGCTTCACTCCAATGAGCTCCTGCATATGGTATTGTTTTATGGTTATGCCTTTAGCCTAAAGGACGTCTACAGACATTTTACTTTTTACTTTTTAGGACAGTATAACTTTCTTTTTAAGTTTACAGCTACTCCTGTCTTATGTGCAACCCAGAAATAAAATAGGAGTTATCATTTGGAATTTTTATATAAAATCAGGTGATTTGGGACTATGCTTTGCATGATATAGTGCCAAGCTTGTTATTTACACCTAGCCCTAGATTGATTGCATTTGTTATATGAATTGATGTCACTATTACCTGTTTGCACAATTGTTAGTGGATCGCTTGCTATTGCTGATATATGCACTCTATAGATAAATGTGTAAGGCTGTGTCCTTTTACTGATATACAGTATATATAGTCGTTAGCCCTTTTGCCTTTTTTTCTATTTTTAATTAATTAGAATATGTACCAAATTCAACCACTATAAGTATATATCTGTTATTTTAAGAGTAGAGATTTTCCCCAAAAACCTTATATAACCTTACCACTGTATATAGATATTCAAGATATTTTTATGTTAAAATGAAGTCCAGGCTTACTTTGTTGAGAGGCCCCTTGCATTGGTGGAGAACTAACAAAGATAAATATCCCACCTTGGTGAAATTGTCAAAACCCTATTTATGCATCTCAGGCACCTCAACACCATCTGAGTGCCTCTTCTCTGCTGCAGGCAAAGTAGCTGCAAAAAAGATCAGCCAGGAGCATGTGAACAGGTTGACATTTTTGCATTTCAATGCAAAGTTTCTGAAAGAGTGGATAACAGAATGTTATAAACAATGATAGTCTACCTATTACTAGTTCTACCTCTTTTCAAACAGTTTGTGGTTTTGTTTTGCTTAATTATAAAAATGTGTTCTGCTGCTTAAAAAATTGGACCAACAGTTTATTTATAAGAATCAGTATGTGGATTTTATTTTAAATATAGGGAAAAATTAATTTATTCATTTTTTATCAGATTAGTCGATTAATCGAAAAAATAATCGGCCGATTAATCGATTATGAAAATAATAGTTAGTTGCAGCCCTAAAGATGAGTATAGAGTAGTGGCCAATATTTTTATCAGAGAGAAGATAGTGAGTAACCTTGGTAAGGGCAGTCTCAGTTGAGTGTTTGGGGCGGATTCCAGATTGCAGAGGGTCAAGCAAAGTGTTGGCAGACAGGAAGTGGGTTAGGCGATTGTAAACTAGTTTTTCAAGGAGTTTTGATGTTAGTGGAAGCAGTGATATGGGGCGGTAGCTTTCAGGAGAATTGGGGTAGAGGGAGGGTTTTTTGAGTATGGGTGTGACTTTTGCGTGTTTGAAAGAAGATGGGAATAAGCCGGTAGAGAGAGAGAGGTTGAAGATTTGAGTAAGAGCAGGAGTGAGGGTGGAAGACAGGGAGGGTATTAGATGGTAAGGGATAGGGTCAAGCAGGCAGGTAGTGAGGCATTACAAGATAGTAAGGAAGAAACTTCATTCTCAGTTGCTGGATGGAAGATGCAGAGGGTGGCAGAGGGAGTAACTGGGCCTGTTGTTGGAATATTGCAGGTTGGTGTAGGGATGTTGCTTCGGATAGTACATGTTTTGTTTAAAAAATAGTCTGCCAGGTCTTGAGCTCTAAAGGCAGACGGGGAGGGTGGAGCAGGTGTGTAGAGGAGAGAGTTAAAGGTGGAGAAGAGTTATTTAGTGTTTGAGGAAAGAGTAGATATTAGAGAAGTAGGTTTGCTTGGCTAAGTGAAGGGCAGAAGTGTATTAACAAAGAATAAACTTATAGTGTATGAAATCCGGTTCAGAGTGAGTTCCTCCAGACATGCGCATCAGTATGGGAGCATTTTTGCAAATAGCGTGTTTGCTGAGCGTGCCAGGACTGTAACTGACGGCGTGATATTTTACGCAGTTGGGGAGGGGCAAGTGTGTCTAATGCAGAGGAGAGAGTTTTTTGTTATAGTGAGTTGTAGCGAGATCAGGGCAGGTTATAGTGGAAGTGTGAGGGAGGAGATCTTCAATGATTTTTGAAAATTCGAGCGGATCCACAGCATGTATATTTCTACAGGCGCGGGGGCGGGATGGAGAAGTGGGTTTAGGTGTTGCATTAATATTATAGGTGACCAGGTGATGGTCTGAAATGGGAAAAGGGCGACAGGTGAGGTCAGATATAAAACAGAGGTATGAAAATACCCGGTCAATGGAGTGTCCATCACGGTGAGTGGGGAATAGGGTGGATTGTGAGAGACCAAAGGAGGATGTGAGTTAAAGAAGGTTAGAGACAGCAGGGGCAGATGGGTTGTCTATGGGAATGTTGAAGTCCCCAAGAATTAGGGTTGGCACATTTGTAGAGAGAAAGTGAGGAAGCCAGGCAGCAAAGTTGTCAAGGAATTGGGAGGTCGGTCCAGGAGGGCGATAGATGACTGCCACTTTGACGGAGAGGGGGGAGAACAGGCGAATACAGTGGACTGTAAAGGAGGAGAAGTAGAGAGATGGGAACTTGTGCTATATTTCACCTACATAACTTTCACCTTCCAGGAATATGAAACCCAAAATATTTCTTTTTTGATTCAGACAGAACATAAAAATTTAAAAAAAGTTTCCATTTTACGGCATTCTTTGTTGAAGAGTTACCTAACATTCTTCAAAACTGCTGCCATATAGTGCTCCAGGCACTATCTTGAGCTTACGTCCCTTGGTTTCAACAAAAGATACCAAGAGAATGAAGTAAATTTGATAATTAATGTAAGCTAGCGCATGTGATTTTAAACAACTTTCTATATGAATCATGAAAAAAATAAAAGTTGGCTTTCATATCCCTTTAATGCTATATTAATGATCTGCTCTGCAGTAACAGTCTCGGAACACATGCTTTTGACATCACCAAGAATTGATTCAGGGTTATATTTGTCTCTGATATATGTAGTGACTGTATACGTATGGTTGTTATTTTAACTCAGATGCTAATAAAGTGTGCTAAGTATGGTATATCTGGTAATTAATGCTTAAAGTGAATTAAGATTATTATTTTTTTTTTAGGGACCAATGATGCTTTCTGTACAGCACATTAAATAATATGCTTTGATTCCCTTTTAATTATTATATCACATTTTATTGAACAGTGTTAAACTATCTTGACCTAATGTGTTGTCTTCCTGTAATTGAGATAAAATGGAAATTTGCTTTGCATCACTGATAATTGGTTTATCAATAACTTAAGTCATTTACATTTTGAAATTGAATGTCACTAACATTGAAAAATATCTGCACATAAAACAGTCATTGGTTAGAAAGATTTAGTTAATAAAATGTTAAAATCCCTCAGCATTCTTATAGATATATTGTTATTGTTAATTTAGCTATAGTTGTAGGATTCATGTTTACAATATTGTAAGCCCAGAAGCAGAACTTTTTTTCACTTTCTGCGATGAGATTTTTTGTAGTAAAAATTTTTCTGCAGGTCATTTTGAAATAAAATTCAGTTTTAAATTGTGTGTGTGCATGTGTGTATATATGTATATATATATATGTATATATATATATATATATATATATATATATATATATATATATATATATATATATATATATATATATATATATATATACCCCCCTGCATATCAATATCACCCTGGTCTCTTCATGGATACCCCCCCTGCATATCAATATCACCCTGGTCTCTTCATGGATACCCCCCCCCTGCATATCAATATCACCCTGGTCTCTTCATGGATACCCCCCCCCTGCATATCAATATCACCCTGGTCTCTTCATGGATACCCCCCCCCCGCATATCAATATCACCCTGGTCTCTTCATGGATAACCCCCCCTGCATATCAATATCACCCTGGTCACTTCATGGATACCCCCACCTGCATATCAATATCACCCTGGTCTCTTCATGGATACCCCCCTGCATATCAATAACACCCTGGTCTCTTCATGGATACCCCCACCTGCATATCAATATCACCCTGGTCTCTTCATGGATACCCCCACCTGCATATCAATATCACCCTGGTCTCTTCATGGATACCCCCCTGCATATCAATATCACCCTGGTCTCTTCATGGATATCCCCCCCCCTGCATTTCAATATCACCCTGGTCTCTTCATGCATAACCCCCCCTGCATATCATATCACCCTGGTCCCTTTATGCATACCCCATGCAATATATTATATAAACATACTTTCACTTCACATACACCATCAGTGAGCGCAAATAGAAACCACCTAAGAAACCACTGGCAGTGAAATGATTATCTTGGATCAGTACAAGGTTTCATTCAGCAGGGCTTTGTTGTAGAGGCTGGGCAGCCTGCAGATGGGTATGTGGGGGCTGGGATGAAGGAGATCTCTGCTACAGCATCACAAGATGAAGATTTTGTTTGCCTGCTCTAGAGCATCATAACTCAAATTGCTTAGTTATTAAATATTAAATCTGCATATCCCCAATGGAGACATTTACTGTGCAAAATAAAAAAAATAAAAAAAAGAAGTATGAGCTGCTTTGCAAAAAACCTCAGACAAATGATAAAAATATTATCTGTACTCAAGTGTCAGAGATTAACTGGAATTGCTCACAGCCTAGTTATGCAGAATATGGCCTTTTCCATCTGCCACTTTGTTTCACATAAAAAAAAAAAAAGACATCACCAGTTAAATGTTCTTCTCATTATCACCTTGCCTGCAGTACCATATTGTGGCAGCTGAAGCCAGCTTTAGGGCTGCCGGTAAGGAGGGATCTGTCGGGGGAAATGGATTCAGGGGGCCCCAGCATCCTCAGACCAGAGGGATCCCCTCCGGACTTGTGAACGCAGCGCAAAGACAGGACAGGCTCCTAAACTTCCCAACAAATACAGCAGATGAGGGAACTGAGCACTCTCTGTCCCTCCTACAGTGCCGGAGAGAGGAGGAGAGCAGGGAGTGTTAGAGGATTCGGAATAACATTTATTTACAGCATACTCTTTACTGAGAGGACAGTCTGGGGCAGGCACGCACGTAGTTAATAGAATAATATGTGTTAAGAGGCTCAGGCTGGGGATGAAAGGGAGGCACTTCTCAGTGTCACAACTCACATGTACTGCGTGCTTTCAAAACAGACTTCGGAACGGCAGTATTACAAAATGACATTCTTGAAAAACAGAATTTATTGCCGTTCCGAAGTCTGTTTTGAAAGCACGCAGTACATGTGAGTTGTGACACTGAGAAGTGCCTCCCTTTCATCCCCAGCCTGAGCCTCTTAACACATATTATTCTATTAACTACGTGCGTGCCTGCCCCAGACTGTCCTCTCAGTAAAGAGTATGCTGTAAATAAATGTTATTCCGAATCCTCTAACACTCCCTGCTCTCCTCCTCTCTCCGGCACTGTAGGAGGGACAGAGAGTGCTCAGTTCCCTCATCTGCTGTATTTGTTGGGAAGTTTAGGAGCCTGTCCTGTCTTTGCGCTGCGTTCACAAGTCCGGAGGGGATCCCTCTGGTCTGAGGATGCTGGGGCCCCCTGAATCCATTTCCCCCGACAGATCCCTCCTTACCGGCAGCCCTAAAGCTGGCTTCAGTTGCCACAATATGGTACTGCAGGCTGTGAGCCTCTTAACAGTGCCCATTCAGTAAAAACACAATTCAATAAGCACCTACACGATAATAGGGAAAGGAGTTTCAAATGGCTGCACTAATAAAAAAGCTTCTACACTTACCAGTTACCTCGCAGTCGCAGACAGTCACAGAGTTCTGGCGGGTTAAAGTAACATTAATCTTGCCTCTAAAATGTATCAATTTCAGGAGCAGAGCAGCCATTAGCCAATAATTTCAAAATACTGCACTAAAAATGTGCCGGTTGTCATTTTGAAAGCACTGCACTGGCCAGAAAAAAAAAATCCTGTTGAAGAAAATTCTATGCTTAACGGACCTGGCTGTTCTTTTTCTGCAGACAGGCTCCAGTTTCTGCGATAAGATCGCAGATCGCACTATGTTCTGCCTTGGGGATTGTAAGGTTCTAATAGTTAATAAAAATCATTTCAATACTGTTTATTAAATGATATAAGTTATTGTATCAGATAGCTCCCATATTTAATTTGAAATGTTTGATATATATATATATATATATATATATATATATATATAGATTTTACAATTTCTGAAATAAACCTCCATAATCTTCCTTATGGTGGTCATTTACAGCAGGATTTACAAAATATATATACACTGAGTATTTTATTTAACTAACGGCACAAGCAAGATAATAATGTGCAGTAGTATAATCTGTGCATAATGTGAGCAGTATTTGTAGTAAAAGAATTCAAATGTATACTGTAAGATTGTTTGTTATTGTTCATGTTGGTGGTGTTATTGTAAGTATCATTTTGTTCATGCTGAGAGTAGCAGTGTTTATATTCTAGTGTTGTAGGCTATCTTCCTCCCCCCAGTCATATAGCCTGTTTTCTTGTCCCCAGTGTGCTGTTGAATAGGTTTCCATCTTTATTCTGTTAACCTGCTGGGTAAAAAATATCTTCACTAAAAGAGGCTCTTATTGTTTCCTGATTCAGTTTTATTTATCTTGATGTATCAAGTACAAACTGTTTCTATGTTGTTACTAGCTTTGTCATAAATTATTTTGCCAGTAAAGCTTGCATTTCAAGGTTTAAGCCAGCGTAGGTAATAGAGAATAAATATATAAATATGTGCCTGTCAGGGCTGGAACTTCTCTTGTGTATGACTAAGACTATTAGCCTGCTAATTGTATTAGCTTTTATTTCTAGGTAATATTACATAAATATGCTAATCCATTATGGTCACATTTTATTTTTATTTTGCTCGTAAAGTTGCAACCTCTGTTATTGATATTTCTGATGCTAGAGCATCGGCATACTGAGAACGTGTAGATTATAATAATTCAAAATTTACTTTTGAATCAATGTTACCACTAACAAGCAGGGCTTGTTCTTGATGGGACGTGTAAACTAAAAAAATGTCTACCAAGTGTGTTTAAGGAGTACTATTTAATAATATAAAATATATTATTTCATAAAATTATATCTATCGTTATTATATTATATGAATAATATTTTTGTTTGAATAGAGTTGTGTTAAAGAAGTTTTTAACAGATTTTGAAACTCACAGAATGTGTGTGTTTGTGCACAGCACATTAAAGGGACATTAAACATTTTGTGATGGTAATATAAAATGATAAATCATAAATATATAAAAAATATCTGCAATATACTTTCATTATTTATTTTGTCCCCTTTTCCTGTAATTCTATACTGAAATTATGAGGTTTCAGCTCCTGTTAGAAATGGAAGTGAAGAACTGTCATATTCCACACATACATTGGCTGAACATTTTAGTCACCTATTTATAACTGTCCCTAATTGGCCACAGCAGAGAAGGTTACTTAAGTTACAACATGGCAACTCCCAGTGTTTTATAGACATTTAAACTTTACACTTATTTTGTCAATATTTCAACTAATGAAACTTAAAAAAATACATTTACATGTTATTCTTAGATTAATCTTTTCTTTGAATGCAACATACTATTTAGCATTTATTTAGTGTTTAATATCCATTTTAATAATGCCATTGGTCACTAGCTGAAAAAGACATCTATCACAGTTCAAATAGTAAACTGTCACACACTTTAAAAATCAAAAAAAAAAGCCCATCTTTTTTCAGATACTTTTTAAAATGTCCTTTTATTAGAAGTTAAATAGAAATTATTTTAGGCGCTAGCCAAGCATCCTGAGAACTGGCAATGCAGCACTACTAGGCTCAAGGTTTATGGAGTCAATATAAAGCCAAACTGCTAGCAAACGCTTTGAAACTAAGTTTATTCAATTTGGTCCTGGATCGAATTCAGCCTCAGTTGGAAAATCCTCTCTTGAAGGTGATGATAGACAATGTGGTGTTCTATATAAATCAGCAAGAAGGGACAAGAAACGGAAAAGTGTTTTGTTGTTATGCACAGAAAATTATTCTTAAGGAAGTAGAGCTGTTCACAGGACACAGGAAAGTAAATTAGCAAGTCATAAACTTATAAAGTTTTATACTGAGTCTGAACAAAGGAAATTGGTCAGTCTGTCAGTAACGTATTTGCATTTGGGATGTTCCTTTAATAATGTCATAGCTACAGAAAAATAAACTGGACCCATTACTTTCCAGACATCCTTCACAGGAGACAATTGGAAGAGAAGTAGGTAGAGGTAGCTGTAAACTTGGATTGTCTGTGAGCATTTGTTTCTTTCCTAAGATATGGTGAGTCCACGGAATCATCAATTACTGTTGAGAATATCACTCCTGGCCAGCAGGAGGAGGAGGCAAAGAGCACCCCAGCAAAGCTTTTAAATGTCACTTCCCTTCCCACAATCTTCCACCATTCTCTTTGCCTTCAGTGCAAGTAGGTGGTGAAGTTTTGGTGTCTGAAGAATATTGGATTTATTTCACTTCAATCAAGATTTTATTATTTTGAAAGCCAGAGTAGGTTTATTCTGATCTTTCTTTTCAAGATTGGTTATAACCGTACTCCACGTTAATCTCTTCAGTAGGGCAGTGGTAGCTTTAAAACAGAAAGTGTTGAAAGTGGCGGCGCTGTGTCACCTCCAGGAAACCAAGCTGCCCACATCCTCTGAGTCAACCTTGTTGCTTTCACCTCCAAAATAAAAGAGCTCACAATAGTGTAGCAGATTTCAGACAATGTGGTAGGTGCATACTCACAAGATTGCATTTGTTCCAGAAATTGTTTTAACTTTATTCTCTTGATAAAGGCTTCTTTTAGCCAAAACGCGTTGAGCTGTATTTTAAATAAAACCTGAAGCTGCACCTGAAGAGACCTTTGTGATGATTTTAATAAAAGGCTTATTTTGAATGCAGTCTTGTGAGTATAACCGGTTTGTGCGCCTACCACATTGTCTGAAATCTGCTACACTATTGTGAGCTCTTTTATTTTGGAGGTGAAAGCAACAAGTTTGACTCAGATGATGTGGGCAGCTTGGTTCCCTGGAGGTGACACAGAGTCGCCACTTTTAACACTTTCTGCTTCTATACATGGTTTGGGAGAACTGGGACTGGCAGCGAGCACCTGAAGGGAAGTGCTAACATTGCTTCATACTTTATGCTTTCTAATTGGCTTTAAAGCAGTTAGGAACTTGTGTGGGTGGCCTCACTGTGTTTTCTTAATGTGTTGTTGCCCTAGTACAGAAAGCCAGGCTAGGTTTACTGTGTCCTTTCTTTTCTCTACAGGCCTCTGTGAGGAGTGGCTTCCTGTCATGCTGAGTGAGCTGTCCTCCTGCTGGACAGCTGCAGGTGGAGGTAAGTGTCTTTTTTTGTTGTCTTTTTCTATATATATTACAAGACTGAATGCTGATACTGAAGCAGATCATACTGCACTAATTTGGGGCTTTGTCATGTTCACACTCAGGACTGTTTATTGGCAGTAATAGTGTGATTAGTGACTCAGTTTTTTTTTTGTTTTTTTTACTGTGTGTGGAACTAGTATTCCTTTTTAGTATGGAGCTGCTGATTGCAGTTTTTGTTTTTAACAGCTATCGGGATCGCCTATGCCTTTAATTGGAGGCGGATCCTTTCTGAGGTGGCAGTTGTGGATTAGAGGGCACGGTTTTTACTTAGTGGGCAGTTAGAGCCGGTCACCTCTGAATGAAAGATTGTAAGGAATCCGGAGTTGTCATTTGCTCTGGTTATTTATCCCTGTATGCAGAGGGAGCAGGTAGGCACCTCAGCTAAAGACAGCTGAGGTGTACAGGTGCTTTGTTTTTCTTATTTTTAGTTAACGCTGTTTAAGATAAAAACACGCTACAGGGGCTATCATTTACTTGGTTTGTAGTGAACTGTCAGTAATAAAGGAATTTGCTAACTTAAGAGCCTTAATCCTGTCTTGGATCTCCTCCAAAGAAGTCTCTGCTTGAAGAGACTCAGACAATGCATCGAACCAATAGGCCGCAACACTAGTCACAGTGGCAATACACACACACTTCAGGTTGCCATTGGAGACCCTGATGAACATAAATCTTTTTCAAAAAAGCCTCCAGCTTTTTGTCCATTGGATCCTTAAAAGAACAGCTATCCTCTATAGGAATAGTAGAGGAATTGGTTTTCTTTTGAAATATTTGTGCATACTCCTGTTAGAGGACTTTGTTTTTCAATTGTATCTTAAAAGTACAGTAATAAAAAAGGAAAAACTTTTTTTTGTTTATTTTTCAAGAATGGAACAAGAGTCTATGCTTTCAGTTGCATACAAGCTTTGTTTAGATAACCAAGTGGAACCCTCTTTGCCTTTTTGTTCTTCATGTATTGAGAGGACATTAATGTATAAAGATAAGATTTATGATTCTGAGCCACCATTCTCTCAGGATGATGCTTTTCAGCAACGCCACAGCTTTCTCCTCAAACGTCCCCAGCCTTATCGGCATCACAGGCAGTGCCCTGCGGTTCCTCTCAATCTCCTGGAGGAGTTTATTTGTGGGCAGAGATTGCTGTCATTCCATGCTACAGGGAAAACGCAAGAGGAAATTTAGAGATTCAGATAGTAAGGTTTCTGATTGAGTTCTGACTAATTAGGATCCTTTCTCATAAATCTTAAGAAGATACGTCGGTAGCCTCTGAGGGTGAAATTTCAGATTCAGACAGTGTAAATATTTCTTCTGATGCAGAAGTGGTGTCTTTCAGATTTAAGCTTGAACACCTCCGTGCTTTGTTAAAGCAGGTTTTGGCTACTCTGGACAACTCCGATAACCCTATCGTTGTCAACCCTAAGAAGTCTAGTAAACTTAATAGATACTTTGATGTTCTTTCCTCTGTGGAGGTGTTTCCTGTGCCAGACCATGAGATTATTGCACAGGAATGGGATAGACCTGGGATCCCTTTTTTCTCTGTCGCCGGTATTTAAAAAGATGTTTCCGGTGGCAGACTCCATTAAGGAGTCGTGGCAAATGGTGCCAAAAGTAGAAGGGACCATTTATATTCTGGCTAAGAGAACTACTATTCCTATAAAGGATAGCTGTTATTTTAAGGATCCAATGGACAAAAAGAGGCTTTTTTTTAAAAAGATTTATGTTCATCAGGGTCTCCAATGGCAACCTGCAGTGTGTATTGCCACTGTGACTAGTGCGGCGGCCTATTAGTTTGATGCATTGTCTGAGTTTTTCAAGCAGAGACTTCTTTGGAGGCGATCCAAGACAGGATTAAGGCTCTTAAGTTAGCAAATTCCTTTATTACTGACAGTTCATTACAGGTCATTAATTTGGGAGCCAAAATATCTGGGTTTGCGGTTATAGCGCGCATAGCTTTATGGTTAAAATCTTGGTCAGCGAATGCTTCATCTAAGTACAAGCTTTTGGCGATCCCTTACAAGTTTAAGACCTTGTTTGGACCTGGTCTGGCAGAAATTATTTCCGATATCGCTGGTGGTAAAGGATCTTTTCTGCCGCAAGATAAGAAAAATAGACCGAAAGGACATCAGATTAATTTTTGTTCCTTTCGTAACGTCAGAGGTAAGCCTTCCTCTTCCAAACGGTATCAATCCAAGCCTTCTTGGAAACCCAGTCAGTTTTGGAATAAGGGGAAGCAATTACAGAAACCCGTAGCTGATTCCAAATCAGCATGAAGGGTCTGCCCCCGATCCGGGTTTGGATCAAGTGGGGGTAGACTTTCACAGTTCTCTCATATGAATACGGATGTTCCAGATCCTTGGGCCGTGGACATTGTATCCCAGGGTTACAAATTGGAGTTCAAAACTTTTCCTCCCAGGGGCAGGTTCCACCTCTCAAGATTATCTGTAGACCAGATAAAAAGAGAGGTGTTATTGAATTGTGTTCAGGACCTTTCCGACCTGGGAGTGATAGTTCCTGTTCCAGTTCAGGAACAGGGTCTATGATTCTAATCCAATCTGTTCATGGTTCCCAAAAAAGAGGGATCTTTCCGACCAATTTTGGATTTAAAGTTTCTAAACAAGTTTCCCTTCAAGATGGAAACTATATGTTCCATTCTTCCCTTGGTCCTAAAGGGTCAGTTCATGACAACCATAGACTTGAAAGATGCGTACCTTCATGTTCCCATTCACTGGGATCATCACAAATTTCTGAGATTTGCCTTTCTTGACAAACATTTTCAGTTTGTGGCTCTTCCGTTTGGCCTTGCCACAGCTCCCAGAATTTTCTCAAAGGTTCTGGGGGCTCTTTTGGCAGTGATCAGATCTAGGGGGAATTGCAGTGGCGCCCTATCTGGACGAAATTTTGGTTCAAGCGTTCTCTTTTCAACAAGCAAACTCTTTTCTACGTTCCCACAGATGGAAACTGAATCTGGAAAAGAGTTCCCTTGTTCCAGCTACAAGGGTAGTTTTCTTAGGGACTATAATAGATTCCCTATCACTGAAAAGCCGGAAGTCAGAAAAGCCAAGATTCTTTCCGCTTGCATCTCTCTACAGTCTACTGTTCCACCATCAGTGTTTCAATGTATGGAGGTAATTGGTCTGATGGTTGCTTCCATAGACATCATTCCCTTTGCACATTTCCATTTGAGAGCTCTGCAGTTATGCATGCTCAGACAATGGAACGGGGACTATGCGGATCTGTCTCAGAGGATAGATCTGGATCAGCCAACAAGAGACTCTCTCCCGTTATGGCTGTCTCAGGAACATCTGTCTCAGGGAACGTGTTTTCAGAGACCTTCCTGGGTGATTGTGACCACGGACGCCAGCTTGCTGAGTTGAGGAGCAGTCTGGGACTCGGGAGAAGTTGGCTTTCTCTATAAACATTTTGGAGTTGAAGGTGAGTTTCAATGCTCTGATTACTTGGCCTCAGTTAGCTTTAGGCCGGTTTATCAGGTTCCAGTCGGACAATTTAACCTCAGTGGCTTACATAAACCACCAGGGGGGAAATCGGAGTCCTTTAGCCATGAAAGAAGTGATTCAGATTATTCAGTGGGCAGAACCTCACAACTGTTATCTATCTGCCATCCACATTCCAGGAGTGGACAACTGGGAAGCGGATTTTTTGAGCAGACAGACTTTTCATCCTGGCGAGTGGGAGCTCCATCCGGAGGTATTCTCGAGCTTGACCCTCAAATGGGGGGTGCCGGAGCTGGATCTGATGGCGTCTCGGCAGAACACCAAGCTTCCAAGGTACGGTTCGAGGTCAAGGCATCTGCAGGCCACTCTGATAGATGCGCAGGCAGTTCCTTGGACTTTCAGACTGGCATATCTATTTCCTCTGTTAGCTCTTCTTCCACGAGTCATTGCTCGTATCGAGCAGGAGAGAGCATCGGTAATTCTCATAGCTCCTGCGTGGCCTTGCAGGAACTAGTATGCAAATCTCGTGGATATGTTGTCTCTTGCACCTTGGAGACTGCCTCTGATGAATGACCTCCTACTTCAGGGTCCTTTCCTTCTTCCAAATCTCGTTTCTCTGAAACTGACTGCTTGGAGATTGAACGCTTAGTTCTGTCTAAGTGTGGGTTTTCTGAGTCGCCATTGAGACCATGATTCGGGCTTGCAAGCCTTTTTACTAGGAAGATTTACCATAAGATATGGCGTAAATATCTTTATTGGTGGGAATTCAAGGTCAGGATTCCTAGGATTTTGTCTTTTCTCTAGGAAGGTCTGGAGAAAGGTTTGGCAGCAAGTACTTTGAAGGGTCAGATCTCTGCCCGGTCTATTTCGCTACATAAGCATCTGGCGGATGTGCCAGACTTGCAATCTTTTTGTCAGGCAGTGATCATAATCAGGCCTGTGTTTAAGTCGGTTTCTTCTTCTTGAAGCCTTAACCTTGTTCTTAAAGTTTTGCAGCAGCCTCTGTTTGAGTCTATGCATTCCTTAGATATTACGTTATCTTGGAAGGTTTTGTTTCTTGTTGCTATTTCTTCTGCTCTGAGAGTCTCGGAACTCTCAGCTTTGCAGTATAATTCTCCTGATCTTTCATGCTGATAAGGTGGTTCTTCGTACTAAGTTGGGTTTTCTTCCTAAAGTTGTTTCGGATAGAAATATTAATCAGGAAATTGTTCTTCCTTCTTTATGTCCTAATCCTTCTTCTCATAAGGAATGTTTGTTACACAATCTGGATGTTGTGCGTGCTCTGAAGTTCTAGCGACTAAGGATTTTCATCAGTCTTCTGCCCTGTTTATTTGTTTTTCTGGGAAACGTAAAGGTCAGAAAGCTACTGCTACTTCTCTTTCTCTCTGGTTAAGAAGTATAATTTGTTTGGCCTATGAGACTGCTGGACAGCAGCCTCCTGGGAGAATTACAGCTCATTCTACTAGGGCTGTGTTGTCAACTTGGGCTGTCAAAATGAAGCTTCTGTGGAACAGATTTGCAAGGCGGCAACTTGGTCTTCTTTGTATACTTTTTCCAAATTTTATACTTTTGCCTCAGCTGAGGCTTCTTTTGGGAGAAAGGTTCTTCAAGCGGTAGTGCCTTCTGTTTAGGCTTCCTGTCTTGTCCCTCTCTAATAATCTGTGTCCTCTAGCTTGGGTATTGATTCCCAACAGTAATTGATGATTCCGTGGACTCACCATATCTTAGGAAAGAAAACAAAATGTATGCTTACCTGATAAATTTATTTCTTTTCAGATATGGTGAGTCCACGGCCCGTTATCTTTAGCCTCAGGCACCTCTACAACTTGTGTTATTCCTTTTTCTCCATTTTTCCTTCGGTCGAATGAATGGGGATTGTGGGAAGGGAAGTGACATTTAACAGCTTTGCTGGGGTGCTCTTTGCCTCCTCCTGCTGGCCAGGAGTGATATTCCCAACAGTAATTGATGATTCCGTGGACTCACCATACCCGGAAAGAAAGAAATTTATAAGGTAAGCATAAATTTTGTTCTTCTCTATTTACAATGATAATTAAGTCTGTTAAACTAAGTCCTTAAAAGGACATGGAACACTAAATACATTTTATAAGCATAGTGTTGAGGTTATTTCCCACATCCCTCTAGTCATAGGTGAAGCCATGTTGAAATCTATCTTTTACTGCATTCTAGGGCTGACCGGTTTGCACATGTGCAGTAACTCCCCTTCAGATACCTGCAGGGTAACTTATGTTCCATAATGGCAGCACTCATGATTAGGGGGACATGCATGAAATGTGTTTAGTTTCCCTTTAATGGCCTGAAAGTCTGGATACTTGATCTCTTTGGAGAGAAAACAAACCCATATGACAAGGTGCTTAATAATGAAATGTAGGTTTAAAGTTGTGCCTACAACATTATATTGAGATTTTTCTAAAAAATGTTTGTGCAATTAAACAGCTTTGCACTATACGGTCATTATTTATTTTGCCTAATTTAACTTTGAAAATTGAGGATGTTCTATTTTTCAGAACTTAAAATGCAGCCTCTACTGACTCCTAATGGCTAACCCTGCTACATATCTGCCCCTAATAGGCTTTTGCTGACAACAACTGCAAATCAATGTACTTTACACTAACATTATGACAGTGGCTAGGCTTGTTGTCTGCAGCCTTAATTCCAGATTTTCTTCTCAATCTAAGGCAAATTGTGGGTTGTTTGTTTCTTGTAACTTTGTTTGTAAAAGCATTTCAGATTTGACTGATTTATTTTATTCTATAACACCACAGATATGTCTTGTAGGGTGTTTACTGTCCCTTTAAGTCAGTGCATAGGGCAGCAGATGCTGCTTTTTTCTCCAGAAGAAGGCCTTAGAGACTAGCAATGTGGTAGCACTGTGCTAGCCAGTGACCACCCTGGATATAATCCACGTGCTTTACAGTTATGCCCCTACATGACTGTAGGAAAGAAATGCTGAAAAGTGTTTATATGGCTAAAATATAGGTTCCTCCATCTAATCAGCTGATCTTCAACTGTGCAGTGCATTCAGCAAAAGAGTCGGTGATAGTTTCAGTGATACTGAATAACATTTAGTTATCCTTGATTTTCTTCAAACTGGCATGGACAAAAACATTTTGCTTGGTGCTCTATAGGTTCAGATCTGTTTTTTAGAAGGTAGTTAGGGAAACATATGTAACATATTTAATTCTTGCCCCCATTCCAATCCATCCAACCACTTGGTATAGCAAAAAATCTGATTAAGCAAGGCATAAGAAAACAGTCAATTTATTAACATTTCTCCAACATAGGTGTGTCCGGTCCACGGCGTCATCCTTACTTGTGGGATATTCTCTTCCCCAACAGGAAATGGCAAAGAGCCCAGCAAAGCTGGTCACATGATCCCTCCTAGGCTCCGCCTTCCCCAGTCATTCTCTTTGCCGTTGCACAGGCAACATCTCCACGGAGATGGCTCAGAGTTTTTTGGTGTTTAAATGTAGTTTTTATTCTTCTATCAAGAGTTTGTTATTTTAAAATAGTGCTGGTATGTACTATTTACTCTGAAACAGAAAAGAGATGAAGATTTCTGTTTGTAAGAGGAAAATGATTTTAGCAACCGTTACTAAAATCGATGGCTGTTTCCACACAGGACTGTTGAGAGGAATTAACTTCAGTTGGGGGAAACAGTGAGCAGACTTTGGCTGCTTGAGGTATGACACATTTCTAACAAGACTTGGTAATGCTGGAAGCTGTCATTTTCCCTATGGGATCCGGTAAGCCATTTTCTTAATTTTCAATATAAGAATAAAAGGGCTTCACAAGGGCTTTAAAGACTGGTAGACATTTTTCTGGGCCAAAACGATTACTTTATAAGCATATTTAATGGTTTATAACTTTGGAGAGTTATTTTAATCTTGGGAATTTTATTAAAAAAACGGCAGGCACTGTATTGGACACCTTTTTCACTGGGGGCCTTTTCTAGTCATAGGCAGAGCCTCATTTTCGCGCCACTAATGCGCAGTTGTTTTTGAGAAGCAAGGCATGCAGATGCATGTGTGAGGAGCTCAGATCCACTGAAAAAGCTTATTGAAGGCGTCATTTGGTATCGTATTCCCCTCTGGGCTTGGTTGGGTCTCAGCAAAGCAGATACCAGGGACTGTATAGGGGTTAAATGTAAAAACGGCTCCGGTTCCGTTATTTTAAGAGTTAAAGCTTTCAAATTTGGTGTGCAATACTTTTAAGGCTTTATGACACTGTGGTGAAATTTTGGTGAATTTTGAACATTTCCTTCATACTTTTGCGTATATTCAGTAAAAAAGTGTGTTCAGTTTAAAATTTAAAGAGACAGTAACGGTTTTATTTTAAAACGTTTTTTGTGCTTTGTTATCAAGTTTATGCCTATTAACATGTCTGAACTATCAGATAGACGATGTTCTGTATGTTCGGAAGCCAAGGTTCCTCTCCATTTAAATATATGTGATGAATGTGACAAACAAAGTAGGGACAATGATGCCACTGATAATAATGTTGCCCAAAATGATTCCTTAAGTGAGGGGAGTAAGCATGGTACTGCATCATCTCCTTCTATGTCTACACCAGTCTTGCCCACTCAGGAGGTCCCTAGTGAATCTAGTGCGCCAATCCTCCTTACTATGCAACAATTAACGGCTGTAATGGATAATTCTATTAAAAACATTTTAGCCAAAATGCCCACTTATCAGCGAAAGCGCGACTGCTCTGTTTTAGATACTGAAGAGCATGAGGACGCTGATGATAATGGTTCTGACATGCCCTTACACCAGTCTGAAGGGGCTAGGGAGGTTTTGTCTGAGGGAGAAATTTCAGATTCAGGAAAAATTTCTCAACAAGCTGAACCCATTTAAATTTAAATTGGAACATCTCCGCGCTCTGCTTAAGGAGGTGTTATCTACTCTGGATGATTGTGACAATTTGGTCATTCCAGAAAAATTATGTAAGATGGACAGGTTCCTAGAGGTCCCGGTGCCCCCCGAAGCTTTTCCTATACCCAAGCGGGTGGCGGACATTGTAAATAAAGAATGGGAAAGGCCCGGCATACCTTTTGTCCCTCCCCCTATATTTAAGAAATTATTTCCTATGGTCGACCCCAGGAAGGACTTATGGCAGACAGTCCCCAAGGTCGAGGGGGCGGTTTCTACTCTAAACAAACGCACCACTATCCCTATAGAAGATAGTTGTGCTTTCAAAGATCCTATGGATAAAAAATTGGAGGGTTTGCTTAAAAAGATGTTTGTTCAGCAAGGTTACCTTCTACAACCAATTTCATGCATTGTTCCTGTCACTACAGCAGCGTGTTTCTGGTTCGAGGAACTAGAAAAGTCGCTCAATCAAGCATCCTCTTATGAGGAGGTTATGGACAGAGTTCAAGCACTTAAGTTGGCTAACTCTTTTACCTTAGACGCCACTTTGCAATTAGCTAGATTAGCGGCGAAAAATTCAGGTTTTGCTATTGTGGCGCGCAGAGCGCTTTGGCTGAAGTCTTGGTCAGCGGATGTGTCCTCCAAGAACAGATTGCTTAACATCCCTTTCAAGGGGAAAACGCTGTTTGGCCCTGACTTGAAAGAGATTATTTCAGACATCACTGGGGGAAAGGGCCACGCCCTTCCTCAGGATAGGTCTTTTAAGGCTAAAAATAAAACAAATTTTCGTCCCTTTCGCAGAAACGGACCAGCCTCGAATTCTACATCCTCTAAGCAAGAGGGTAATTCTTCTCAAACCAAGCCAGCCTGGAGACCGATGCAAGGCTGGAACAAAGGTAAGCAGGCCAAGAAGCCCGCTACCGCTACCAAGACAGCATGAGATGCTGGCCCCGATCCGGGACCGGATCTGGTGGGGGGCAGACTCTCTCTCTTCGCTCAGGCTTGGGCAAGAGATGTTCAGGATCCTTGGGCGCTAGAAATAGTTTCTCAAGGTTATCTCCTGGAATTCAAGGAACTACCCCCAAGGGGAAGGTTCCACAGGTCTCAATTGTCTTCAGACCAAATAAAAAGACAGGCATTCTTACATTGTGTAGAAGACCTGTTAAAAATGGGAGTGATTCATCCCGTTCCATTAGGAGAACAAGGGATGGGGTTTTACTCCAATCTGTTCATAGTTCCCAAAAAAGAGGGAACATTCAGGCCAATTTTGGATCTCAAGATCCTAAACAAATTTCTCGGACAATTCTTCCTACCATCCAGGAAGGTCAATTCATGACCACGGTGGATTTAAAGGATGCGTATCTACATATTCCTATCCACAAGGAACATCATCGGTTCCTAAGATTCGCCTTTCTGGACAAGCATTACCAGTTTGTGGCACTTCCATTCGGACTAGCCCCTGCTCCAAGAATTTTCACAAAGGTACTAGGGTCCCTTCTAGCGGTGCTAAGGCCAAGGGGCATTGCAGTAGTACCCTACTTGGACGACATACTGATTCAAGCGTCGTCTCTACCACAAGCAAAGGCTCATACGGACATTGTCCTAGCCTTTCTCAGATCTCACGGGTGGAAAGTGAACGTAGAAAAAAGTTCTCTATTCCCGTCAACAAGAGTTCCCTTCTTGGGAACAATAATAGACTCCTTGGAAATGAAGATTTTTCTGACAGAAGCCAGAAAATCAAAACTTCTAAGCTCTTGTCAAGTACTTCATTCTGTTCTTCTTCCTTCCATAGCGCAGTGCATGGAAGTAATAGGTTTGATGGTTGCGGCAATGGACATAGTTCCTTTTGCGCGAATTCATCTAAGACCATTACAACTGTGCATGCTCAGACAGTGGAATGGGGATTATACAGATTTGTCCCCGACGATCCAAGTAGATCAGAGGACCAGAGATTCACTCCGTTGGTGGCTGACCCTGGACAACCTGTCCCAAGGGATGAGCTTCAGAAGACCAGAGTGGGTCATTGTAACGACCGACGCCAGCCTGGTGGGCTGGGGCGCGGTCTGGAAACACCTGAAGGCTCAGGGTCTATGGTCTCGGGAAGAATCTCTTCTCCCGATAAACATTCTGGAACTGAGAGCGATATTCAATGCTCTCAAGGCTTGGCCTCAACTAGCAAAGGCCAAATTCATAAGGTTTCAATCAGACAACATGACGACTGTTGCATATATCAACCATCAGGGGGGAACAAGGAGTTCCCTGGCGATGGAAGAAGTGACCAAAGTAATTCAATGGGCGGAGCTTCACTCCTGCCACTTGTCTGCAATCCACATCCCAGGAGTGGAAAATTGGGAAGCGGATTTTCTGAGTCGTCAGACATTTCATCCGGGAGAGTGGGAACTCCATCCGGAAATCTTTGCCCAAATAACTCAATTATGGGGCATTCCAGACATGGATCTGATGGCGTCTCGTCAGAACTTCAAGGTTCCTTGCTACGGGTCCAGATCCAGGGATCCCAAGGCGACTCTAGTAGATGCACTAGTAGCGCCCTGGACCTTCAACCTAGCTTATGTGTTCCCACCGTTTCCTCTCATTCCCAGGCTGGTAGCCAGGATCAATCAAGAGAGGGCTTCGGTGATCTTGATAGCTCCTGCGTGGCCACGCAGAACTTGGTATGCAGACCTGGTGAATATGTCATCGGCTCCACCATGGAAGCTACCTTTGAGACGGGACCTTCTTGTTCAAGGTCCGTTCGAACATCCGAATCTGGCATCACTCCAACTGACTGCTTGGAGATTGAACACTTGATTTTATCAAAGCGTGGGTTCTCAGATTCTGTCATTGATACTCTTATTCAGGCTAGAAAGCCTGTAACTAGGAAAATTTACCATAAAGTATGGAAGAAATATATCTGTTGGTGCGAATCGAAAGGATTCCCATGGAACAGGGTAAAAATTCCTAAGATTCTATCCTTTCTACAAGAGGGTTTGGAGAAAGGATTATCTGCAAGTTCTTTGAAGGGACAGATTTCTGCTTTATCTGTTTTACTTCACAAGAAGCTGGCGGCTGTTCCAGATGTTCAGGCTTTTGTTCAGGCTCTGGTTAGAATCAAGCCTGTTTACAAACCTTTGACTCCTCCTTGGAGTCTCAATTTAGTTCTTTCAGTTCTTCAAGGGGTTCCGTTTGAACCCTTACATTCCGTAGATATTAAGTTATTATCTTGGAAAGTTTTGTTTTTGGTTGCAATCTCTTCTGCTAGAAGAGTTTCAGAGTTATCTGCTCTGCAGTGTTCTCCTCCTTATCTGGTGTTCCATGCAGATAAGGTGGTTTTGCGTACTAAACCTGGTTTTCTTCCGAAAGTTGTTTCTAATAAAAATATTAACCAGGAGATAGTTGTGCCTTCTTTGTGTCCGAATCCAGTTTCAAAGAAGGAACGTTTGTTGCACAATTTGGATGTAGTTTGTGCTCTAAAATTCTATTTAGAGGTTACAAAGGATTTCAGACAAACATCTTCCTTGTTTGTTGTTTATTCTGGTAAAAGGAGAGGTCAAAAAGCAACTTCTACCTCTCTCTCTTTTTGGCTTAAAAGCATCATCAGATTGGCTTATGAGACTGCCGGACGGCAGCCTCCTGAAAGAATCACAGCTCATTCCACTAGGGCTGTGGCTTCCACATGGGCCTTCAAGAACGAGGCTTCTGTTGATCAGATATGTAAGGCAGCGACTTGGTCTTCACTGCACACTTTTACCAAATTTTACAAATTTGATACTTTTGCTTCTTCTGAGGCTATTTTTGGGAGAAAGGTTTTGCAAGCCGTGGTGCCTTCCATCTAGGTGACCTGATTTGCTCCCTCCCATCATCCGTGTCCTAAAGCTTTGGTATTGGTTCCCACAAGTAAGGATGACGCCGTGGACCGGACACACCTATGTTGGAGAAAACAGAATTTATGTTTACCTGATAAATTACTTTCTCCAACGGTGTGTCCGGTCCACGGCCCGCCCTGGTTTTTTAATCAGGTCTGATGATTTAATTTCTCTAACTACAGTCACCACGGTATCATATGATTTCTCCTATGCAAATATTCCTCCTTTACGTCGGTCGAATGACTGGGGAAGGCGGAGCCTAGGAGGGATCATGTGACCAGCTTTGCTGGGCTCTTTGCCATTTCCTGTTGGGGAAGAGAATATCCCACAAGTAAGGATGACGCCGTGGACCGGACACACCGTTGGAGAAAGTAATTTATCAGGTAAACATAAATTCTGTTTTTTAAGATGGGTTTCACAGAACTTCCTAAAACTATAATAGTCATTTTAATAAAATATTTAATTATGTAGTAAAATATCACTTATTTTTTTAGCTTTTTCTGTAATTGCTCACTAAAATTTAGGTTTTTTTCCACTTCCCGAGAGGTTGTAGTGCATCCTGCATGATTCAGAACTTTGACTATTAAGTGTGACTTACATTGATTGCTTGACCAGCCCAAATTCTTATATATCTGTCTGTAATTGGCCACTGCAATGAGAGATAAGATAAACATACTCAAGGTGCTTTGCAAGTGGTGTGGCCCTGGGCTAAAAAATAAAAATAAAAAAATGAACAAAGCAAAAGTCTTAAATGTCTTTGACTTTTGCTTTGTGTACACATTTTGCTATAAATTGTTTAATTACTAGAAAGTGTTTTTCCTCTATCTCTCGTCTTTCTTTTTTCCTCTTTCCTGAACTTTTTAAAATTGGAGACCATGAAGAAAGTGATGTGAGGCTGAAGAAGGTCTTTACAACATTTCTACATACACTCAAAGTGTCCTGAAAATGTCTTCATTTGTAACCAACATCCAAGAAACAGTCAAACTTTTTTCTTGTTCTAAATAAAAAATATATGTTTTTAAAAAAGCAGAAATAGTAACTGCCCTGAATTGTGGGTAACTGCTACAAGCTTTTGAAAATAGTCCACTGCATATTATGGACTTGGAGGCAATGTGGAAGTGGAATTTTGTGGGTGGATGTGTACCAACACTTAGTTCCCATCAAAGATGGCCAGGGAATGTAAAGGCATTGCTGTAATTCACAGGGAACTATTGCTTATGCTATTAAACTTTCCATAAATAAATATTTCTCTCATAGAATTCTGATGTCACATTAGAATCTTATTCTTTTTTGAAGAAGATAGAAATTCCCAGACGCCTTTGAATGGGTTCCCTTCATAAAAAGTGTCGGCTATAACCCTACTCAAGCATAAAGCCTAATTTTAGTACCCTTTTTAGTACCCTTTTAATATAAAATATTACTGTGGCTGTGAGGCTCTTCCCTCTATTTCTGTCAGAACTGTCTGTAACTAGAGTGGGGTCCCATCATGCAGGCCCCAAAACACTCCTTTTTCTAGGTTAGCGCTCAATTATGGGCCAGATTATGAGTGGAGCATCTTAAAGTTCGCCAGGAAAGGAGCAAATTCGCCCATTTACAGGTGCATGTTAAATAACCAGCCTTTATAAGTGGCTGGTTAATGCTACCGTGAGCTTGCGGTTTAACTTTGCTCTAAGTGGAAATTAACCAGAGGTCAGTTAAAAAAAAAAATTGCCCCCAAAATAAAGAGGACAGTACATTACCATAAGAGAAATATATGAGCACAATGCAGTTATAAGCAGGTTAAAGAGAGGTCATATTCGCATTGTGCTGTACTTGTAATACAAGCGCACATTTACGTGCGATGGTATTAATGAGTGGAGCGTAAATATGGCCTTGTATGTGGTATCTTTTTTCTGGTTACTTCATTTTAAAGTATATGACTTGCTTAAACATATGGTCAGTACCATAAGGTTTGTCCAGTTGCATTTATGCTTTATTTTCTCATGCCTCTCACATACCCAATAGTGTTTACTCTTATAGTATTGGCACACATGCCCAGTATATGATGGTGATAAAAAAAATAAGTGAGGCGGAGCCAACATGCAATGAGACAAGACACAGATCCTTGAAGCTCCAGAAAATAAGCTTAAAAATGTTTAATAAATCGGGTTTAATTACCCCAAGAAAACATAATCTTTCTAGCGAAAGCACCTTTTATGATACTAGCACCCTGTAGCAGCTGAAATATGAATGGGAACCTTTGCATTTGCCTGCCAGGAAAATCACAGGGCAAACTACTACGAAGCTTGAGAATCACCATCTGAAACTAACTGGCGGATATGTGTTTCTGAGTCTTTCCCGAGGTGAGAGGATCCCTGTTTGCTGCTGTATTGTTCTATTCCTACAATACTAAAATATTCGGATTAGAGATCGCAGAGTCACCCCTCAGCCTCAACAACTCTGGCAGCACCTCCCATACACTGAGAAAAATGGTGACCCCCGTCGCCATATTGGAAGTGATCGACTCACTGCTACGGGAACACCATTTAGCCTTTCTGGGACATATGCAAGCAGCATTCACACCCCTAGGACCCACTACCATCGGAGAATATGGCGGAGGTGGCAGGGTGGTAGGGCCCATTGCTGCCTGTCGCCCCTACAGTCATCAGTCAGCCGACAAGAGAAAATAGAGCCACGCGGGAGTATCAGCTGGTCTCAAGCTCGACTTTTCTTATGAGGCTGACTTTTACGGATTTAAAGGCTCAGGTTCCCAATTGGCATACTAACCTCTGTACTGATCAGTCATCTACCCCATGTGTTATCGGCTGGTTGCCAGATAAGAGGTCTGCCCTGCTGGTTCATAATGTTGGCGAGCTGCAGGCGCTCCTGGAACAGGCTTATAAAAAGCAGACGAAGAGAGTACAGCTGCAAGTGAAAATATCCCAATAAAGGGATATAAAAGAGCGCTGGTGTTTGAAAAGGAAAACAATATACAATTTAAAACCAAATATTGTACTTTTGATATAGTAGATCAGGTCTACCGTATTAGTCCTGTTTACTGTCCATATGCTGGTGGTAAATAGGGAATAAAGATGTCCTCTTGAAAGGAATGATGAATCAGGCTGCTCCTCTTAATCCCAGAGAGTGTGGAACAACTGTTGAAGAAGAATAGAGAGAGGGCGCCACAATAGCGTGATATCGTCTGGAATGCAGGTACAGATAAAAGTAGCTTACCAGATGGTGTGGCACTGTACTATGACCAGTGCAAGAGAGCAGGCTAGCACTTAACAGTGGCTAGTACACTGTAGGAGCCAGGCTCCAAAGGCACTTGTCCTAGTTGCAACTTGGTGTTTATCTCCTGTTGTCTGGACTTCAGGTGCTGCAAAGGAGTAATCTTATGTGTGTTGTTCAGTTGGTATTGATAAACCACAACACAGACAACTTCAAATAAAAATGACTTTTAATATTTTATGACGCGTTTCTCAACCTACAGGGGTTGTTTCATCAGATAAAAAAGTGAATGTCATCATTAACAATTGTTGGCAATTTATACACATTTGTGTATCAAAAGAGGAAGTTGTCATCAAATATGTAATCCAATAGAAAAACATTTGTGTGCATTCAGCTGTGGAACCAACACAGGATCCCAGCTGTTACAATTTAAAAATTTAGACTAATTTGCAAGGTTGTATATATATGAGAATCTAAACTTTAACCTGTTAGTTGCAAAATGAAAATAAGTGAAATAAAACAATCTTGTCACTTTATGTTTACTGCCATTTATTACATATGTAACCTCACTAGATTGTTTGTTATAATAGATGCTATTCATTTGCATTTAAAAGATAATATTTCTTTCATGTAATTAGCAAGAGTCCATGAGCTAGTGACGTATGGGATATACATTCCTACCAGGAGGGGCAAAGTTTCCCAAACCTCAAATGCCTATAAATACACCCCTCACCACACCCACAAATCAGTTTTACAAACTTTGCCTCCTATGGAGGTGGTGAAGTAAGTTTGTGCTAGATTCTACGTTGATATGCGCTCCGCAGCAGGTTGGAGCCCGGTTTTCCTCTCAGCGTGCAGTGAATGTCAGAGGGATGTGAGGAGAGTATTGCCTGTTTGAATTCAATGATCTCCTTCTACGGGGTCTATTTCATAGGTTCTCTGTTATCGGTCGTAGAGATTCATCTCTTACCTCCCTTTTCAGATCGACGATATACTCTTATATATACCATTACCTCTACTGATTCTCGTTTCAGTACTGGTTTGGCTTTCTACAACATGTAGATGAGTGTCCTGGGGTAAGTAAGTCTTATTTTCTGTGACACTCTAAGCTATGGTTGGGCACTTTTATATAAAGTTCTAAATATATGTGTTCAAACATTTATTTGCCTTGACTCAGGATGTTCAACGTTCCTTATTTCAGACAGTCAGTTTCATATTTGGGATAATGCATATGAATCAATCAATTTTTTTCTTACCTTAAAATTTGACTTTTTCCCTGTGGGCTATTAGGCTGGTTGTTGGCAGTTAAAAAGTGTGTGTGTTGGAAGTAAAGTAATTCATAATACAATTCTGAATGGGAGACAGAGTTTTAAACCTGTTGTTTATATTTAAGCATATGAAAAATGTTAAATCCTTGTAGAAGATAGAAAGTGTGTATGTGTGAAGTAAAGTAATTTATAATCAAAATCTAAATGGGAAACTAAGTTTTGAACCTGTTGTTTGTATTTAAGCATATGAAAAATGTTAAACTCTTGTAGAAGATGGATGCTTGTATAGATTGTCACTTTGTTTACTTTAATAGTTGTTGTATAAACACGTATTAATTTGTGTGGTGAACACTATTCTTTATAAATTATGTATATATATGTATTTAAAAAAGAAGATAAAAAGAGGAAGAAAATGTGTGTATGTCAAAAATAAAAAATGATTAATTGAATCTAGATAGGCTGTTGTTTGCATTGTGAATATGTATTGGAAATAGCTATTTGTATAGCCCCAAAGTGATTAGTTATAGTGGGTTGATGTATGTTTGAACTCAATAAAATATTTTAATAGAATAAACATTCTAAATCTAGAAAATATGTTTGTACATTGTGATGCCTATACACAAAATAAATTGTTCAATGAACAGGAAAATTTAAGTGTATGTATATCCATGCACACATAATTATAAGAAAAAAACCCCTTCTCCTTGTAAAATAACTGTGTGTGTGTGCTTGTATATATACATATTGTACGTGTGTGTGTGTACAATATGTGTGTGTGTGTATATGTACTGTATGTATATATGTATATGTGTGTATGTGTATATGTATACATGTGTGAATGTGTATGCATATGTGCGTGTACACACACACACAAAAACAAATGTGTGTGCGTGTGTGTGTGTGTACACTTATATGTAAAGAAATATGAAATATTGGAAATCAGTACTTGGTCTCACTCCCTTCACCTCAAGTGAGGACAATGGTAATGCCATTTGGGAGTGTTGTTATAACCTATTTGCCAATAGTGCCTCTGACTTGTGGATGTTGTAGAATGTCATGAAAGGACAATAGTAATGCCATTTGGGAGTGTTGTTTTAACCTATTTGCCAATAGTGTATCTGACTTGTGGATGTTCTAGAATGTATTTGTATTTTGTATCAGACAAAATAACGGCTGTGAATGTCTATCAATTGAAGGCTGCTAGATCCAGGTTGGCATTCAACCCTTGGGGGTGAAGGGTCTTCAGTCGATAGATCCAGTATGTTTCACGCTGTCTGAGTCTAATAAGTCTATTGTAGTCAGTACTCTTTGGAATAAAATCAATGGGAATGTATGTAAAAATGTATGGATTTCCATTGTGTTTAGTTAGACAGTGATTCGGTATGCTATGTTTAATTTTATTTTTTCTACAGTTTTTACAGTTGCGGTTATGTTCACCCCATCTGTTTCTCAGTTTTCTGGAGGTACGGCCTACATATTGGAGGCCGCATATACACTCCATAAGATAAACGGTGAAAGATGAGTTGCAATTGAAAAAAATAGGAATTTGGAAGCACTCGCCAGTGATAGTAGATTTGAAGTTTTTAATTCCCGATTTTATAATTTTACAAGAGCCACATCCTGTTTTGCCACATTTGTAAATACCCCGAAGGCCAAACAATCCCTTGTTTTGTTTAGGGTTATGTGGTGTTCTATTGGAAGATTTGTGTTTCACTTTTTTGCTGGGAGCTAGCTGGTTTCTGAGTGTGGGCGCTCTTCTGTATATGATTTTTGGTGTTTCTTTTACTATGTTTTTGAGAATGGGGTCCCTTTGTATTATATACCAATGTTTTTTTATTATGTGTTGTATTTTATGAAAATCAGAATTAAATTGTGTTATAAAAAAAGGTTTCTTTCTCACCAAAAAATGTATCTGTTTTGTTGATTTTTCTATCTGCTAGGATATCCTCCCTGTTAAGATTTCTCGCTCTTTCAAGGGCCCTATCTAATAAAATGGGGGGTATTCTTTTTCAATGAACCTATTGTATAATACTTGACTTTGTTGTAAGAACGTGTTGTAATCGCTGCAATTACGTCTCATCCTACGAAATTGACTATAGGGTACATTATGTATCCAATTCCTTTGATGATTGCTGTGATAATTTAAGAAACTGTTACTGTCGACATCTTTGAAATATGTCTTAGATGTAATATTATTTTCTTCTAAACTGAGGATGAGATCTAAATATTCGATATTTTGTGTCTGAATGTTGGCCGTGAATTTGAGGCCCATGTTATTACAATTAAGATGTTCTATGAAGTTTTTGGCTAATGATAGATCTCCTTCCCATAAGAAAATCAGATCATCTATATAACGGCCATAGAAGACCAGGCTCGCCCCAAAGTCCGCCGAGTAGATGTATTTTTCTTCAAAGAAACCCATAAAAAGGTTCGCAAAATACCTACTTTTATCTGTACCTGCATTCCAGACGATATCACGCTATTGAAGAGAGTACAGCTGTTTCTCTCCTCCATCGAATCTCGGTTTCACAAAGTGGCTCCTACCGCTGGAAAGGGAATCCTTGCATACCCTGAAGCATCGAGGCTCCAATATGATGTTCCTAGGTATTGGCAGAAATGTGGAGTTGGCTAGACTGGTCTAAAGATTTTGTTCCCTTGAAGAATATTTTTTTTTCTTCTTTATTATTCAGCACAGGACGTTTCTATTGACTATTTTCCACATTATAACAGCCATTTTATGATAAACCCGGGTTGGAAATATATGGCTGTTCCCCTAATTATTGCCTTAATAGCTACCAATCTTCCAACAGCCTATCTCTCTGCTGTAGGTTAATGTTCAAGATTTATGTTGATACTTCTCTACCCCTAGACTATTATGTTTGGACTTATTGTAACTTTATATTTGCAGGGTATAGCTTTTGATTACCTCTCTACAACATTGAATCTGCTAGTGAAATATTTATACTGACCCCCTCTATGTATTCATTATGCACACACCCTCAGAGGTTACAAAAACCCCTATGTAGCTGAGCAGGGCATATTCAATACAATTCCCTTACACCTTACCTACAATACCCCTACAGTTGTCTCCCCTACTATGTTTGCCATATAGGCTTTGTAGTGACCTGCTGTGTATTAACTCAGTTTTGTCTTGTTCTAACTCCCAAGCAAGCTGTTCTATAAGGATAAAATTTACCGTTCTCAGAGTTTAACTTAAAAGTTCACATGCAGCGGATAAATCTATGTTACTCACTGCTCCCACCTATTTAGCATTACATGTAGCAGTGTTGGATATTGTTTTTCAGACTTATTGTGGCTTTACACTTGTAGGGTATAACGTCTGATTTCCTCTATATAGCCTTGAACAGGCTGGTGAACTATTTACATTAGCCCCTTCTATGTATTCATTACACACACGCTCTTCAAGGCTACAAAGGCTCCTATTTAGTAGCGCAAGATATATCCAACATAATTCCTTTGCACCTTATTTATAATATCTATATAGTTTTCTCTCCTACTATACTCGCTATTAGGGGTTTGTAGTGATCTACTGCATATTGAATAAGTCTCTGTTTTGTTCTCACCTCCAAACAAAATGCCCTATACGGTTAAAGTTTACCATTCCTCAGAGTCCAACATAATAGTTCACATACAGCAGATTACTATATGTTAATTAATGCTCCCACCTACTCATCATTGCATGTAGCAGTGACATCCTTGTCTGATCTCCCAATTCCTGTATAATCTTAGCAATTAGATAAACTTGAGTACTTTGAAGAGAGTTAGTTAGAATGTTCAAAATAGTTTTCTTGGATGTTTCTTATTCCTATATGCCCATAGCAGAGACTGTTACCCTCATTTATTGCTTTAAATGTTTTGCCCTTAAGGCTGTGAACCAAAATATGAAACGCCTCATTATAACGTTGAGAAGCTGTTGTATTCTTTGTTTGTTTGTTTCTTTTCTGTTTGACTGATGTTTCATATATAACAAACTATGCACACTTAGCTCATACAGTTTGTACCCTCACTGGGCACTGCATTCTTGGTTAAAATAGTTTGGAGCTCCTATTTGCCTACGCACATTGAACATTGCGTAATATAACTTAAGTTAGCTCATATTATCTACCACGCTTGAGTAATCACCTCCCCCCCACCAAATAATGAGCCTCCTAGTCTAGGTGGACTGCTAAGGCGGTTTATCTTGCCTATACCGCAACCTGCCCTATTCTCTTTGCTTATACATTTCATAGTAACTCTTCAACTGCTATAATGTGTTAATCTAATATTCCTTACCCTGGTTAACAAAATTTATCAGCACCACTTATCACTCGAGTTTAAAATTTCTTTTCACAATTTTCAATACTATCTACATATTCAGTTAAAGCGTTTCAATCCTAAACTACTATTCAAGTTAACTCTGTTCATGGGGGTCCAAGAGTGGCCCGTCAAAGGCTGGAGGAAGCAAATTACTTAAAATTAGGTTCAATATACTTTTTTTGGTCATACTTTAAACGGTAAAGTCTCCTGTTCTAAACCTATTTTGTACTGTGATGTAGCAGCACAACATATGTTGCTATACCCATTTATAATTGTAAATGTTCATTGCAGACTTGAGACTCTGTTATTTGATGCATGTATTACACTGTCAATGTTTATTTGCCTTGTATTGAACCTCAAATAAAAAAAAAAATGAAAAAAAAAAAAAAAGTGAAACAAAAAAAAAACAATTTATCAGTGGGTAGTACTGGAGTTGTCCCAATTTTTTTTTTTTACAAATCAT